>NW_020191751.1:0-88089 GCF_002263795.3 Bos taurus | reverse complement strand
AGTGCATGCGTAGTCACGTGATCATGTATGACAGCCATATCAGTGATGATCATGTACGTGATCAGTGCCATAGGATCAAGACACTGATAAGCCTGCATGATAAGTATGTGATCAGTTTATGATCAGCACAGTGATAGTGCATAGATCAGCCACGTGATTAGTGTATGTCAGCACATGATAGTGTATGATCAGCACGAGATCAGTGCAGTGAGCAGCCAGGTGATAGTGCTGACAGTCCGTGATAGCGTAGATCAGCACGTGATATGCATGAAAGCCAGTTGATCATTGTATGATAGCCCGTGATAGTGCATGATCCAAAGTGTTTAGTGCTTATAGTCATGTGAAGAGTGTATGATCAGCCATTGATCAGTGCATGATTCCCGTGATTAATGCTGATCAGCCATGATAGTGCAGGCAGTCACGGATCAGTGTTATGATTGCTTCGTGATCATTGCATGATAGCCAGTGATAGGTGACGATCAGCAGTGAAGAGTGCATGATAGTCACGTGATAGTGGTATGATAAGCCAGGCTATCATGATGAAAGACGTGATCATGATGGATCACTTGGCTGATCATGCACTGATCACGAGGCTGATCATGCACTGATAACTGGACTATCACACACTGATCACGTGACTGATCATGCACTGAACACGTGGCTAATCATGCACTGATCAAGAAGCTGATCATACACTGATCACGTGACTGTGCATGCACTGATCACGAAGCTGATCATACACTGATCACGTGACTGATCATGCACTGATCACGTGGCTGATCATGCAGTGATCATATGACTGATTATGCACTGATCGCTTAGCTATAATGCACTGATCACAAGAATGCACATGCCATGATCATGTGACTGATCATGCACTGATCACGTGGCTATCATGCACTGATCACGTGGTTAATCATGCACTGATCACGTGACTGATTATGCACTGATCGCGTAGCTATCATGCACTGATCACATGACTGCGCATGCCATGATCACGTGACTGATCATGCACTGATCACGTGGCTGTCATGCACTGATCATGTGGCTAATAATACATGATCACCTAAATAATCATGCACTGATAACGGGGGCGACCTTGCACTGATCACGTGGCTGATCAGGCACTGATAACTTAGCTATCATGCACTGATCACATGACTGTGCAAGAGACTGACAACGTGGATATCATACACTGGACACGTGACAGATCATGCACTGATCACTTGACTGATCATGCACTGATCTGGTGGCTATCATGCATTGATCCCGTTGTTGATCAATACAATGATCACGTGACTGATCATGCAGCTCATTCACCATGGCTTATAATGCACTGATCACTTGGCTATCATGCACTGATCACGTGCCTATCATGCACTGATCACGTGGATGATCATACATTGATCACGAGGCTGATTATACACTGATCACGTGACTGATCAATGCACTGATCAAGTGGCTATCATGCACTGATCACGATGGCCTAGCATGCACTGATCACGTGAATGATCATGCAGTGATCACGTGACTGATTATGAACTGATTTCGTAGCTATCATGCACTGATCACATGGACTGCCCCGATGCCATGACACGCTGCACTGATGCATGCCACGGATCAGGCTGGCTATCATGCACTGATTCACGTGGGCTGATCATACACTGATCATGTGGCTGATCCATGCACTCATCACGTTGCGTATTCCGTTCACTCATCCACGTGGCTGATCATGCACTGAGTTCAGTGGCTGATGGATGAACTAATTCACGTGGCCTAATCATACATTGGGATTAACATAACTAATCATGCAACTGATCCCTTGCAATCTTGCACTGATTCACGTGGATGATCATGCACTGATACTGGTGGCGTACCTGTGCATTGATCCCGTTGGTTGATTCGTACCACTTGATTCACCGTGACTGATTCAATGCATAGTCACTGTGGCTGATCATTACATTTCAACACGTGACCCTGATCATGCATGATCACCTGGCTATCCTGCGACTGATAACGTAGCTGATCATGCCCACTGATCACGTGATTGATCCATGCACTTGAAGACGTGGACTGGATCATGCACTGATCAACGTGGAGCTATTCATGCACTGATCAAGTGGCTTGATCATACTCTGCTCCCGAAACTGATCATGCAACTGATCACGTGGCTGATCAGAACTGATCACGTGGCTGAGCATACAGTGATAAGTGTCTGAATATTGCTGATCATGTTATTGATCATGCGGTGATCACTTGGGTATCGTGCACTGATCACCTGACTCCCATGCACTGATCATGTAACTGTAGGCAATGATCACCATGGCTATCATGCAGTGATCACGTGGCTGATCATGCACTGATCACGTGACTGCACGTGCACTGATGACGTGGCTGATCATACAGTGATCACGTGAACTGATCATGACTGATCATGTGGCTGGATCATGCACTAATCACGTTGCTGATCATGGACTGGTCAGGTGGCTATCAATGCACTGATTATGGGGCTGATCATTCACCTGATCACATGGCAATAATGCACTGATCACCTGTCTTATCAAACACTGATCACTTGACTGATCATGCACTGATCACGTGCCTGATCATGCACTGATCACGTGGCTGATCATGCACTGATCACGAAGCTGATCATACACTGATCACGAGACTGCATGCACTGATTCATTTGGATGATCATGCACTGATCAAGGGGCTGATTATGCACTGATCACGTGGCTGATCATACAATGTTCACGTGACTGATAATGCACTGATCACGTGCCTGATCATGCACTGATTACGTGGCTGAGCATGCACTGATCACGAAGCTGATCATACACTGATCACGCGACTGTGCATGCACTGAAAACGTGGGTGATCATGCATTCATCACGTGGCTGATCATGCACTGATCAATGGCTGATAATACACTGTTCATGTGCCTGATCATGCACTAAATATGTTGCGGATAATGCAATGATCGTGTGGCTGATCATACACTGATCACGTGGCTGATCATATTCTGATCACGTGGCCTGATCAGGCACTGAATAATCATGTACTGTTCACGTGGCTATCATGCACTGATCACGTGACTGATCATGCACTGATCACGTGGATATCATGCACTGCTCAATGTGACTGAGCATGCACTGATCACTTAGCTATCATGCATTGATCACTTGGCTATCATGCACTGAACACGTGGGCTGATCATACACTGATCACGTGACTGCATATGCACTGATCACGTGGGCTGATCATTACAGTGATCAAGTGGCTGATCATGCACTGATACTTGGCTGATAATGCACAGATCTCGTAAGTATCATGCACTGATTCACATGGCTATCATGCACTGATCCCATGGCTGATCATGCAGTGATCACTGACTGATCATGCACAGTCGTGGCTATCATGCACTGATTCACGTGGGCTGATCATACACTGATCACGTGACTGATCATGCACTCTTCACGTGCCTGATCATGCACTGATCACGTGGCTGATTATGCACTGATCACGAAGCTCATCCATACACTGACTCACGTGACTGTGCAATGCACTGATCACGTGGCTTATGATGCACTGATCACGTGGGCCTGATCATGCATTGATCACGTGCCTGATCATACACTGATCACGTGGCTGATCAGCACTAATCACGTTTGTGGATCATGCAGTGATCACGTGGCTGAAAATACAGTGATCACGTGGCTGATCATGGACTGATCACCGTGCCGTCGACCATGAAACTGCCTCACGTGGCTGATCATGCCACTGATCATGAAGCTGATCATACACTGATCACGTGACTGTCCATGTACTGGTCAATGTTGCTGATATTGCCCTGATCATGGGGCTGATCATACACTGATCACGTGGCTGATAATGCACTATCACGTTGTTATCATGCTCTGCTCAGGTGGCTATCATGCACTGATCACGTGGCTATCCATGCACTGATCACGTGTCTCATCGTACACTTATCACGTGGGCTGATCATGCACTAATCCACGTGCTTTAACATGCACTGATCAAGTTTGCTATCATGCACTGATCACGTGGCCTGAACATACACTGATCATGGGACTGCGCATGCACTGATCACGTGGATTGATAATGCCACTGATCACGTGGCTATCATGCAATGATCACGTGTCCTAGCAAAATGGCACTGAACACGTGGCTGATCATACACTGATCATGTGACTGATCATGACTGATTCACGTGCCTGATCATGCACTGATCACGTGTCTGACATCATGCCACTGATCACAAAGCTGATCATACACTGACCAAGGGACTGTGCATGCACTGATCACTTTGCTGATCATGCACAGATCACCTGGCTGATCATGCACTGGTAACCTGGCTATCATACACTGATCACGTGACTGATCGTGCACTCTTCACTGGCCTGATCATGGCAGCTGATCACGTGACTGTGCATGCACTGATCACGTTGCTGATCATGCCACGTGATCACGTGGCTGATCATGTACTCTTCAGGTGCCCTGTTCATGCACTGATCACGTGGCTGATCATGCACTGATCACCTCGCTGACCATACACTGATCCACATGACTGATCAAGCACTGATCACGTGCCTGATCATGCACTGATCACGTGGCTGAATCATACACTGATCACGAAAGCTGATCACACACTGATCACGTTAACTGTGCATGCACTGATCACGTGGCTGATCATGCCACTGATCATGTGGACTGAGCATGCACCGATCAACGTACTATCATGCATTGATCACTTGGCTATCATGCACTGATCACGTGGCAGATCATGCACTGATCACGTGTCTGATCATGCACTGATCACAAAGCTGATCATACACTGACCAAGGGACTGTGCATGCACTGATCACTTCGCTGATCATGCACAGATCACCTGGCTGATCATGCACTGGTAACCTGGCTATCATACACTGATCACGTGACTGATCGTGCACTCTTCACTGGCCCTGATCATGCACTGATCACGTGACTGTGCATGCACTGATCACGTTGCTGATCATGCACTGATCACGTGGCTGATCATGTACTCATTCAGGTGCCTGTTCATGCACTGATCACGTGGCTGATCATGCACTGATCACCTCGGCTGACCATACACTGATCACATGACTGATCAAGCACCTGATCACGTGCCTGATCATGCACTGATCACGTGGCTGATCAATACACTGATCACGAAGCTGATCACACACTGATCACGTAACTGTGCATGCACTGATCACGTGGCTGATCATGCACTGATCAGGTGACTGAGCATGCACCGATCACGTACTATCATGCATTGATCACTTGGCTAATCATGCACTGATCACGTGGCAGATCATACACTGATCAGGTGGCTGATCATGTACTGGTCAAAGTGGCTATCATGCACTGATTACGCGGCTGATCATACAGAGATTACGTGGCTATCATGCAGTGATCACGTGGCTGATCATGCACTGATCACGTGACTGATCATCTGCACTGATCACGTGGCTATCATGCACTAATCATGTGGCTAATCTTACATGATCACCTAAATAATCATGCACTGATCACCTGGCGATCTGCACTGATCCCGTGGCTGATCAGGCACTGATAACTTAGCTATCATGAACTGATCACATGACTGGGCAAGAACTGATCACGTGGATATCATACACTGGACACGTGACAGATCATGCACTGATCACGTGACTGATCATGCACTGATCTGGTGGCTATCATGCATTGATCACGTGGTTGATCATACACTGTTCACCTGACTGATCATGCACTTATCACGTGGCTATCATGCACTGATCACGTGGCTATCATGCACTGATCACTTGGCTATCATGCACTGATCACGTGGCTGATCATGCAGTGATCTGTTGGCTATCATGCACTGTTCACAGGCCTATCATGCACTGATCACCTGGATGATCATACACTGATGAAGTGGCTATCATGCACTGATCACGTGACTTTTCATGCACTGATCACGTGGTTATCATGCACTTTTTCACGTGTCTATCATGCACTGATCACTTGGCTATCATGCACTGATCACGTGGCTGATCATGCAGTGATCTGTTGGCTCTCATGCACTAATCACGGTGCCTATCATGCACTTAGCACGTGGATGATCATACACTGGATCACGAGGCTGATCAATACACTGATAACGTGACTGATCATGGCACTAATCAAGTGGCTATCATGCACTGATTACGTGGCTAGCATGAACTGATCACCTGGCTGATCATGCAGTGATCTGTTGGCTATCATGCACTGATCACGTGGTTATCATGCACTGATCACCTGGCTATCATGCACTGATCACTTGGCTAGCATGCACTGATCACGTGGCTGATCATGAAGTGATCTGTTGGGTTCTCATGCACTGATCACGTGCCTATCATGCACTGAGCACTTGGATGATCATACACTGATCACGAGGCTGATCATACACTGATAACGTGACTGATCATGCAGTAATCAAGTGGCTAGCATGCACTGATCACGTGAATGATCATGCAGTGATCACGTCGCTATCATGCACTGATCTCGAGATTGGGCATGCACTGATCACGAGGATGATCATACAGTGATCACGTTCAGATCATGCACTGAAGACGTGATTGATCATGCACTGATCATTTGGCTATCATGCACTGATCACGTTCCTATCATGCCCTGAACACGGGATGCACATGAACTGATCACGTACATGTAGGCAATGATCACGTGGGAATCATGCACTCCTCATGTGACTGAGCATGCACTGATCACGTAGCTATCATGCACTGATCACCTGGCTATCATGCACTGATCACTTGGCTAGCATGCACTGATCACGTGGCTGATCATGCAGTGATCTGTTGGTTCTCATGCACTGATCACGTGCCTATCATGCACTGAGCACTTGGATGATCATACACTGATCACGAGGCTGATCATACACTGATAACGTGGCTGATCATACACTTATAACGTGACTGATCATGCACTAATCAAGTGGCTATCATGCACTGATTACGTGGCTAGCATGAACTGATCACCTGGCTGATCATGCAGTGATCTGTTGGCTATCATGCACTGATCACGTGGTTTTCATGCACTGATCACCTGGCTATCATGCACTGATCACTTGGCTAGCATGCACTGATCACGTGGCTGATCATGCACTGATCACCTCGCTGACCATACACTGATCACATGACTGATCAAGCACTGATCACGTGCCTGATCATGCACTGATCACGTGGCTGATCATACACTGATCACGAAGCTGATCACACACTGATCACGTAACTGTGCATGCACTGATCACGTGGCTGATCATGCACTGATCATGTGACTGAGCATGCACCGATCACGTACTATCATGCATTGATCACTTGGCTATCATTGCACTGATCACGTGGCAGATCATACACTGATCAGGTGGCTGATCATGTACTGTTCAAGTGGCTATCATGCACTGATTACGCGGCTGATCATACAGAGATTACGTGGCTATCATGCAGTGATCACGTGGCTGATCATGCACTGATCACGTGTCTGATCATTGCACTGATCACGTGGCTATCATGCACTAATCATGTGGCTAATCTTACATTGATCACCTAACTAATCATGCACTGATCACCTGGCGATCTTGCACTGATCCCGTGGCTGATCAGGCACTGATAACTTAGCTATCATGAACTGATCACATGCCTGGGCCAGAACTGATCACGTGGATATCATACACTGGACACGTGACAGATCATGCACTGATCACGTGACTGATCATGCACTGATCTGGTGGCTATCATGCATTGATCACGTGGTTGATCATACACTGTTCACCTGACTGATCATGCACTGATCACGTGGCTATCATGCACTGATCACGTGGCTATCATGCACTGATCACTTGGCTATCATGCACTGATCACGTGGCTGATCATGCAGTGATCTGTTGGCTATCATGCACTGTTCACAGGCCTATCATGGCACTGATCACCTGGATGATCATACACTGATGAAGTGGCTATCATGCACTGATCACGTGACTTTTCATGCACTGATCACGTGGTTATCATGCACTTTTCACGTGTCTATCATGCACTGATCACTTGGCTATCATGCACTGATCACGTGGCTGATCATGCAGTGATCTGTTGGCTCTCATGCACTAATCACGTGCCTATCATGCACTTAGCACGTGGATGATCATACACTGATCACGAGGCTGATCATACACTGATAACGTGACTGATCATGCACTAATCAAGTGGCTATCATGCACTGATTACGTGGCTAGCATGAACTGATCACCTGGCTGATCATGCAGTGATCTGTTGGCTATCATGCACTGATCACGTGGTTATCATGCACTGATCACCTGGCTATCATGCACTGATCACTTGGCTAGCATGCACTGATCACGTGGCTGATCATGCAGTGATCTGTTGGTTCTCATGCACTGATCACGTGCCTATCATGCACTGAGCACTTGGATGATCATACACTGATCACGAGGCTGATCATACACTGATAACGTGACTGATCATGCAGTAATCAAGTGGCTATCATGCACTGATTACGTGGCTAGCATGCACTGATCACGTGAATGATCATGCAGTGATCACGTCGCTATCATGCACTGATCTCGAGATTGGGCATGCACTGATCACGAGGATGATCATACAGTGATCACGTTCAGATCATGCACTGAAGACGTGATTGATCATGCACTGATCATTTGGCTATCATGCACTGATCACGTTCCTATCATGCCCTGAACACGGGATGCACATGAACTGATCACGTACATGTAGGCAATGATCACGTGGGAATCATGCACTCCTCATGTGACTGAGCATGCACTGATCACGTAGCTATCATGCATTGATCACTTGGCTATCATGCACTGAACACGTGGCTGGTCATACACTGATCACGTGACTGCACATGCACTGATCACGTGGCTGATCATACAGTGATCACGTGGCTGACCATGCACTGATTTCGTGTCTGATCATGCACTGATCTCGTAGCTATCATGCACTGATCACGTGACTGTGCATGCACTGATCACGTGGCTGATCATGCACAGATCACGTGGCTTTTCATGCAATGATAGCCTGGCTATCATACACTGATCACGTGACTGATCATGCACTCTTCACTGGCCTGATCGTGCACTGATCACGTGGCTGATCATGCAATGATCACGAAGCTAATCATACACTGATCACGTGACTGTGCCTGCACTGATCATGTGGCTGATCATGCATTAATCACGTGGGAGATCATGCACTGATCAAGTGGCTGATCATACACTGCTCACATGACTGATAATGCACTAAACACGTTGTGGATCATGCACTGATCACGTGGCTGATCATACAATGATCACGTGGCTGTTCATGCACTGATCACGTGGCTGATCATACACTGATCACGGGACTGTGCAGGCACTGATCACCTGGCTGCTCATGCACTGATCTCGTGGCTGATCATACACTGATCATGTGGCTGATCATACACTAATCACGTGGCTGATCATGCACTGATCACGTGGCTGATCATAAACTGATCACATGACTTATCATGCACTGATCAGGTGTCTGATCATGCACTGATCACGTACATGATCATGCACTGATCATTTGGCTGATCATACACTGATCACGTGACTACGCATGCACTGATCACTTGGCTGATCATGCACTGATCACGAGGCTGATCATGCACTGATAACTGGACTATCACACACTGATCACGTGACTGATCATGCACTGAACACGTGGCTAATCATGCACTGATCAAGAAGCTGATCATACACTGATCACGTGACTGTGCATGCACTGATCACGAAGCTGATCATACACTGATCACGTGACTGATCATGCACTGATCACGTGGCTGATCATGCAGTGATCATATGACTGATTATGCACTGATCGCTTAGCTATAATGCACTGATCACAAGAATGCACATGCCATGATCATGTGACTGATCATGCACTGATCACGTGGCTATCATGCACTGATCACATGGTTAATCATGCACTGATCACGTGACTGATTATGCACTGATCGCGTAGCTATCATGCACTGATCACATGACTGCGCATGCCATGATCACGTGACTGATCATGCACTGATCACGTGGCTGTCATGCACTGATCATGTGGCTAATAATACATTGATCACCTAAATAATCATGCACTGATAACGGGGCGACCTTGCACTGATCACGTGGCTGATCAGGCACTGATAACTTAGCTATCATGCACTGATCACATGACTGTGCAAGAACTGACAACGTGGATATCATACACTGGACACGTGACAGATCATGCACTGATCACTTGACTGATCATGCACTGATCTGGTGGCTATCATGCATTGATCCCGTTGTTGATCATACAATGATCACGTGACTGATCATGCACTCATCACATGGCTATAATGCACTGATCACTTGGCTATCATGCACTGATCACGTGCCTATCATGCACTGATCACGTGGATGATCATACATTGATCACGAGGCTGATTATACACTGATCACGTGACTGATCATGCACTGATCAAGTGGCTATCATGCACTGATCACGTGGCTAGCATGCACTGATCACGTGAATGATCATGCAGTGATCACGTGACTGATTATGAACTGATTTCGTAGCTATCATGCACTGATCACATGACTGCCCATGCCATGATCACGTGACTGATCATGCACGGATCAGGTGGCTATCATGCACTGATCACGTGGCTGATCATACACTGATCATGTGGCTGATCATGCACTCATCACGTTGCGTATCCTTCACTCATCACGTGGCTGATCATGCACTGATCACGTGGCTGATGATGCACTAATCACGTGGCTAATCATACATTGATAACATAACTAATCATGCACTGATCCCTTGGCAATCTTGCACTGATCACGTGACTGATCATGCACTGATCTGGTGGCTACCATGCATTGATCCCGTGGTTGATCGTACACTGATCACGTGACTGATCATGCACTAGTCACGTGGCTGATCATACATTCAACACGTGGCTGATCATGCACTGATCACCTGGCTATCCTGCACTGATAACGTAGCTGATCATGCACTGATCACGTGATTGATCATGCACTGAAGACGTGACTGATCATGCACTGATCACGTGGCTATCATGCACTGATCAAGTGGCTGATCATACTCTGCTCCCGAAACTGATCATGCACTGATCACGTGGCTGATCAGAAACTGATCAAGTGACTGAGCATACAGTGATAAGTGTCTGAATATTGCTGATCATGGTATTGATCATGCGGTGATCACTTGGGTATCGTGCACTGATCACCTGACTCCCATGCACTGATCATGTAACTGTAGGCAATGATCACATGGCTATCATGCAGTGATCACGTGGCTGATCATGCACTGATCACGTGACTGCACGTGCACTGATGACGTGGCTGATCATACAGTGATCACGTGACTGATCATGAACTGATCATGTGGCTGATCATGCACTAATCACGTTGCTGATCATGGACTGGTCAGGTGGCTATCATGCACTGATTATGGGGCTGATCATTCACTGATCACATGGCAATAATGCACTGATCACCTGTCTTATCAAACACTGATCACTTGACTGATCATGCACTGATCACGTGCCTGATCATGCACTGATCACGTGGCTGATCATGCACTGATCACGAAGCTGATCATACACTGATCACGAGACTGCATGCACTGATCATTTGGATGATCATGCACTGATCAAGGGGCTGATTATGCACTGATCACGTGGCTGATCATACAATGTTCACGTGACTGATAATGCACTGATCACGTGCCTGATCATGCACTGATTACGTGGCTGAGCATGCACTGATCACGAAGCTGATCATACACTGATCACGCGACTGTGCATGCACTGAAAACGTGGGTGATCATGCATTCATCACGTGGCTGATCATGCACTGATCACATGGCTGATAATACACTGTTCATGTGCCTGATCATGCACTAAATATGTTGCGGATAATGCAATGATCGTGTGGCTGATCATACACTGATCACGTGGCTGATCATATTCTGATCACGTGGCTGATCAGGCACTGAATAATCATGTACTGTTCACGTGGCTATCATGCACTGATCACGTGACTGATCATGCACTGATCACGTGGATATCATGCACTGCTCATGTGACTGAGCATGCACTGATCACTTAGCTATCATGCATTGATCACTTGGCTATCATGCACTGAACACGTGGCTGATCATACACTGATCACGTGACTGCATATGCACTGATCACGTGGCTGATCATACAGTGATCAAGTGGCTGATCATGCACTGATTACTTGGCTGATAATGCACAGATCTCGTAAGTATCATGCACTGATCACATGGCTATCATGCACTGATCCCATGGCTGATCATGCAGTGATCACCTGACTGATCATGCACAGTCGTGGCTATCATGCACTGATCACGTGGCTGATCATACACTGATCACGTGACTGATCATGCACTCTTCACGTGCCTGATCATGCACTGATCACGTGGCTGATTATGCACTGATCACGAAGCTCATCATACACTGATCACGTGACTGTGCATGCACTGATCACGTGGCTTATGATGCACTGATCACGTGGCTGATCATGCATTGATCACGTGCCTGATCATACACTGATCACGTGGCTGATCATGCACTAATCACGTTGTGGATCATGCAGTGATCACGTGGCTGAAAATACAGTGATCACGTGGCTGATCATGGACTGATCACGTGCGTGACCATGAACTGCTCACGTGGCTGATCATGCACTGATCATGAAGCTGATCATACACTGATCACGTGACTGTCCATGTACTGGTCATGTTGCTGATATTGCCCTGATCATGGGGCTGATCATACACTGATCACGTGGCTGATAATGCACTAATCACGTTGCTTATCATGCTCTGCTCAGGTGGCTATCATGCACTGATCACGTGGCTAATCATGCACTGATCACGTGTCTCATCGTACACTTATCACGTGGCTGATCATGCACTAATCACGTTGCTTAACATGCACTGATCAGTTTGCTATCATGCACTGATCACGTGGCTGAACATACACTGATCATGGGACTGCGCATGCACTGATCACGTGATTGATAATGCACTGATCACGTGGCTATCATGCAATGATCACGTGTCTAGCATGCACTGAACACGTGGCTGATCATACACTGCTCACGTGACTGCACATGCACTAATCACGTGACTGCACATGCACTGATCACGTAATTGTATGCAATGATCACGTGGCTATCATGCACTGATCACGTGGCTAATCATGCACTGCTCATGTGACAGAGCATGCACTGATCACGTAGCTATCATGCATTGATCACTGGTCTATCATGTACTGATCACGTGACTGCACATGCAGTGATCACATAATTGTAGGCAATGATTACGTGGCTATCATGCACTGCTCATGTGACTGAGCATGCACTGATTACGTAGCTATCATGCATTGATCACTTGACTATCATGCACTGAACACGTGGCTGATCATACACTGATCACGTGACTGCACATGCACTGATCACGTGACTGATCATACAGTGATCACGTGGCTGATCATGCACTGATTACGTGGCTGATCATGCACTGATCTCATATCTATCATGCACTGATCACATGGCTATCATGCACTGATCACGTGGCTGATCATACACTGATCACGTGACTGACCATGCACTGATCACGAGTCTGATTATGCACTGATCACTTGGCTGATCATGCACTGATCACAAAGCTGATCATACACTGATCACGTGACTGTGCATGCACTGATCACGTGGCTGATCATGCACTGATCACGTGGCTGTTCATGCAATGATAACCTGGCTATCATACACTGATTATGTGTCTGATCATGCACTCTTCACTGGCCTTATCATGCACTGATCATGTGGCTGATCATGCAATGATCACGAAGCTGATCATACACTGATCACGTGACTGTGCCTGCACTGACCATGTGGTTGATCATGCACTGATCACGTGGGAGAGCATGAACTGATCACGTGGCTGATCATACACTGATCACGTGACTGATCATGCACTAATCACTTTGCATATTATGCAATGATCACGTGGCTGATCATACGCTGATCACGTGGCTGTTCATGCACTGATCACGTGGCTGAAATACACTGATCAAATTACTGATGATGCATTGATCACGTGCCTGATCATGCACTGATCACGAAGCTGGTCATACACTGATCACGTGGCTGATCATACACTGATCACGTGACTGATCATGCACGGATCAGGTGGCTATCATGCACTGATCACGTGGCTGATCATACACTGATCATGTGGCTGATCATGCACTCATCACGTTGCGTATCCTTCACTCATCACGTGGCTGATCATGCACTGATCACGTGGCTGATGATGCACTAATCACGTGGCTAATCATACATTGATAACATAACTAATCATGCACTGATCCCTTGGCAATCTTGCACTGATCACGTGACTGATCATGCACTGATCTGGTGGCTACCATGCATTGATCCCGTGGTTGATCGTACACTGATCACGTGACTGATCATGCACTAGTCACGTGGCTGATCATACATTCAACACGTGGCTGATCATGCACTGATCACCTGGCTATCCTGCACTGATAACGTAGCTGATCATGCACTGATCACGTGATTGATCATGCACTGAAGACGTGACTGATCATGCACTGATCACGTGGCTATCATGCACTGATCAAGTGGCTGATCATACTCTGCTCCCGAAACTGATCATGCACTGATCACGTGGCTGATCAGAAACTGATCAAGTGACTGAGCATACAGTGATAAGTGTCTGAATATTGCTGATCATGGTATTGATCATGCGGTGATCACTTGGGTATCGTGCACTGATCACCTGACTCCCATGCACTGATCATGTAACTGTAGGCAATGATCACATGGCTATCATGCAGTGATCACGTGGCTGATCATGCACTGATCACGTGACTGCACGTGCACTGATGACGTGGCTGATCATACAGTGATCACGTGACTGATCATGCACTGATCATGTGGCTGATCATGCACTAATCACGTTGCTGATCATGGACTGGTCAGGTGGCTATCATGCACTGATTATGGGGCTGATCATTCACTGATCACATGGCAATAATGCACTGATCACCTGTCTTATCAAACACTGATCACTTGACTGATCATGCACTGATCACGTGCCTGGTCATGCACTGATCACGTGGCTGATCATGCACTGATCACGAAGCTGATCATACACTGATCACGAGACTGCATGCACTGATCATTTGGATGATCATGCACTGATCAAGGGGCTGATTATGCACTGATCACGTGGCTGATCATACAATGTTCACGTGACTGATAATGCACTGATCACGTGCCTGATCATGCACTGATTACGTGGCTGAGCATGCACTGATCACGAAGCTGATCATACACTGATCACGCGACTGTGCATGCACTGAAAACGTGGGTGATCATGCATTCATCACGTGGCTGATCATGCACTGATCACATGGCTGATAATACACTGTTCATGTGCCTGATCATGCACTAAATATGTTGCGGATAATGCAATGATCGTGTGGCTGATCATACACTGATCACGTGGCTGATCATATTCTGATCACGTGGCTGATCAGGCACTGAATAATCATGTACTGTTCACGTGGCTATCATGCACTGATCACTGACTGATCATGCACTGATCACGTGGATATCATGCACTGCTCATGTGACTGAGCATGCACTGATCACTTAGCTATCATGCATTGATCACTTGGCTATCATGCACTGAACACGTGGCTGATCATACACTGATCACGTGACTGCATATGCACTGATCACGTGGCTGATCATACAGTGATCAAGTGGCTGATCATGCACTGATTACTTGGCTGATAATGCACAGATCTCGTAAGTATCATGCACTGATCCCATGGCTATCATGCACTGATCCCATGGCTGATCATGCAGTGATCACCTGACTGATCATGCACAGTCGTGGCTATCATGCACTGATCACGTGGCTGATCATACACTGATCACGTGACTGATCATGCACTCTTCACGTGCCTGATCATGCACTGATCACGTGGCTGATTATGCACTGATCACGAAGCTCATCATACACTGATCACGTGACTGTGCATGCACTGATCACGTGGCTTATGATGCACTGATCACGTGGCTGATCATGCATTGATCACGTGCCTGATCATACACTGATCACGTGGCTGATCATGCACTAATCACGTTGTGGATCATGCAGTGATCACGTGGCTGAAAATACAGTGATCACGTGGCTGATCATGGACTGATCACGTGCGTGACCATGAACTGCTCACGTGGCTGATCATGCACTGATCATGAAGCTGATCATACACTGATCACGTGACTGTCCATGTACTGGTCATGTTGCTGATATTGCCCTGATCATGGGGCTGATCATACACTGATCACGTGGCTGATAATGCACTAATCACGTTGCTTATCATGCTCTGCTCAGGTGGCTATCATGCACTGATCACGTGGCTAATCATGCACTGATCACGTGTCTCATCGTACACTTATCACGTGGCTGATCATGCACTAATCACGTTGCTTAACATGCACTGATCAGTTTGCTATCATGCACTGATCACGTGGCTGAACATACACTGATCATGGGACTGCGCATGCACTGATCACGTGATTGATAATGCACTGATCACGTGGCTATCATGCAATGATCACGTGTCTAGCATGCACTGAACACGTGGCTGATCATACACTGATCATGTGACTGATCATGACTGATCACGTGCCTGATCATGCACTGATCACGTGTCTGATCATGCACTGATCACAAAGCTGATCATACACTGACCAAGGGACTGTGCATGCACTGATCACTTCGCTGATCATGCACAGATCACCTGGCTGATCATGCACTGGTAACCTGGCTATCATACACTGATCACGTGACTGATCGTGCACTCTTCACTGGCCTGATCATGCACTGATCACGTGACTGTGCATGCACTGATCACGTGGCTGATCATGTACTCTTCAGGTGCCTGTTCATGCACTGATCACGTGGCTGATCATGCACTGATCACCTCGCTGACCATACACTGATCACATGACTGATCAAGCACTGATCACGTGCCTGATCATGCACTGATCACGTGGCTGATCATACACTGATCACGAAGCTGATCACACACTGATCACGTAACTGTGCATGCACTGATCACGTGGCTGATCATGCACTGATCATGTGACTGAGCATGCACTGATCACGTACTATCATGCATTGATCACTTGGCTATCATGCACTGATCACGTGGCAGATCATACACTGATCAGGTGGCTGATCATGTACTGGTCAAGTGGCTATCATGCACTGATTACGCGGCTGATCATACAGAGATTACGTGGCTATCATGCAGTGATCACGTGGCTGATCATGCACTGATCACGTGACTGATCATGCACCTATCACGTGGCTATCATGCACTAATCATGTGGCTAATCTTACATTGATCACCTAAATAATCATGCACTGATCACCTGGCGATCTTGCACTGATCCCGTGGCTGATCAGGCACTGATAACTTAGCTATCATGAACTGATCACATGACTGGGCCAGAACTGATCACGTGGATATCATACACTGGACACGTGACAGATCATGCACTGATCACGTGACTGATCATGCACTGATCTGGTGGCTATCATGCATTGATCACGTGGTTGATCATACACTGTTCACCTGACTGATCATGCACTGATCACGTGGCTATCATGCACTGATCACGTGGCTATCATGCACTGATCACTTGGCTATCATGCACTGATCACGTGGCTGATCATGCAGTGATCTGTTGGCTATCATGCACTGTTCACAGGCCTATCATGCACTGATCACCTGGATGATCATACACTGATGAAGTGGCTATCATGCACTGATCACGTGACTTTTCATGCACTGATCACGTGGTTATCATGCACTTTTCACGTGTCTATCATGCACTGATCACTTGGCTATCATGCACTGATCACGTGGCTGATCATGCAGTGATCTGTTGGCTCTCATGCACTAATCACGTGCCTATCATGCACTTAGCACGTGGATGATCATACACTGATCACGAGGCTGATCATACACTGATAACGTGACTGATCATGCACTAATCAAGTGGCTATCATGCACTGATTACGTGGCTAGCATGAACTGATCACCTGGCTGATCATGCAGTGATCTGTTGGCTATCATGCACTGATCACGTGGTTATCATGCACTGATCACCTGGCTATCATGCACTGATCACTTGGCTAGCATGCACTGATCACGTGGCTGATCATGCAGTGATCTGTTGGTTCTCATGCACTGATCACGTGCCTATCATGCACTGAGCACTTGGATGATCATACACTGATCACGAGGCTGATCATACACTGATAACGTGACTGATCATGCAGTAATCAAGTGGCTATCATGCACTGATTACGTGGCTAGCATGCACTGATCACGTGAATGATCATGCAGTGATCACGTCGCTATCATGCACTGATCTCGAGATTGGGCATGCACTGATCACGAGGATGATCATACAGTGATCACGTTCAGATCATGCACTGAAGACGTGATTGATCATGCACTGATCATTTGGCTATCATGCACTGATCACGTTCCTATCATGCCCTGAACACGGGATGCACATGAACTGATCACGTACATGTAGGCAATGATCACGTGGGAATCATGCACTCCTCATGTGACTGAGCATGCACTGATCACGTAGCTATCATGCATTGATCACTTGGCTATCATGCACTGAACACGTGGCTGGTCATACACTGATCACGTGACTGCACATGCACTGATCACGTGGCTGATCATACAGTGATCACGTGGCTGACCATGCACTGATTTCGTGTCTGATCATGCACTGATCTCGTAGCTATCATGCACTGATCACGTGACTGTGCATGCACTGATCACGTGGCTGATCATGCACAGATCACGTGGCTTTTCATGCAATGATAGCCTGGCTATCATACACTGATCACGTGACTGATCATGCACTCTTCACTGGCCTGATCGTGCACTGATCACGTGGCTGATCATGCAATGATCACGAAGCTAATCATACACTGATCACGTGACTGTGCCTGCACTGATCATGTGGCTGATCATGCATTAATCACGTGGGAGATCATGCACTGATCAAGTGGCTGATCATACACTGCTCACATGACTGATAATGCACTAAACACGTTGTGGATCATGCACTGATCACGTGGCTGATCATACAATGATCACGTGGCTGTTCATGCACTGATCACGTGGCTGATCATACACTGATCACGGGACTGTGCAGGCACTGATCACCTGGCTGCTCATGCACTGATCTCGTGGCTGATCATACACTGATCATGTGGCTGATCATACACTAATCACGTGGCTGATCATGCACTGATCACGTGGCTGATCATAAACTGATCACATGACTTATCATGCACTGATCAGGTGTCTGATCATGCACTGATCACGTACATGATCATGCACTGATCATTTGGCTGATCATACACTGATCACGTGACTACGCATGCACTGATCACTTGGCTGATCATGCACTGATCACGAGGCTGATCATGCACTGATAACTGGACTATCACACACTGATCACGTGACTGATCATGCACTGAACACGTGGCTAATCATGCACTGATCAAGAAGCTGATCATACACTGATCACGTGACTGTGCATGCACTGATCACGAAGCTGATCATACACTGATCACGTGACTGATCATGCACTGATCACGTGGCTGATCATGCAGTGATCATATGACTGATTATGCACTGATCGCTTAGCTATAATGCACTGATCACAAGAATGCACATGCCATGATCATGTGACTGATCATGCACTGATCACGTGGCTATCATGCACTGATCACGTGGTTAATCATGCACTGATCACGTGACTGATTATGCACTGATCGCGTAGCTATCATGCACTGATCACATGACTGCGCATGCCATGATCACGTGACTGATCATGCACTGATCACGTGGCTGTCATGCACTGATCATGTGGCTAATAATACATTGATCACCTAAATAATCATGCACTGATAACGGGGCGACCTTGCACTGATCACGTGGCTGATCAGGCACTGATAACTTAGCTATCATGCACTGATCACATGACTGTGCAAGAACTGACAACGTGGATATCATACACTGGACACGTGACAGATCATGCACTGATCACTTGACTGATCATGCACTGATCTGGTGGCTATCATGCATTGATCCCGTTGTTGATCATACAATGATCACGTGACTGATCATGCACTGATCACGTGGCTATCATGCACTGCTCGTGTGGCTGATCATGCAGTGATCACGTAGCTACCATGTACCGGTCACGTGACTGATCATGCACCCATCGGGTGACTGATCATGCACTGATCACGTGGCTATCATGCACTGTTCACGTGGCCGATCATACACTGATCACCTGCCTGGTCATGCACAGATCACGTCACTAATCATGAACTGATCACGTAGCTATCAACACATCACGTGGCTATCATGCACTGCTCATGTGGCTGATCATGCAATGATCACGTAGCTACCATGTATTGGTCACGTGACTGATCATGCACTGATCACGTGATTGATCATGCACTGATCACGTGACTGTGCCGTCAGTGACCAGGTGGCTGATCATGCACTGATATCGTGACTGAGCATGCACTGATCATGTGCCGGGAGCCGGTGAGGCATTCCACTCTGGACAAAGGTCATGAGGAAGGAGGCTCGGCATACGCAAATGCGGGATCGAGCCTCAGGAGTCCACCCGGATATTCTCGAGCATCTCCCCCCCAAAAAAAAACCAGAGTCTGCCTACTTTATTGCTTTGTGCTCTCACCTCTGATTTCACTGGGGGCTGTGCCCCACCACCATCTCGCTCTCTCTGTCAAAGAGTTAACTTACAGCTCCAGTTCATAAAGTTCCTTGTCATCCTTCCCTTTAACTTCCAGGTGAGTCTCCATCTGGAGCATGGAACCCACCACGCTTACTAATTATGCCTGGGCTGCTAAGACCCACTCGAGAAGGTGTCTAGGATGAGGCTCTTCCGCTATTCGAGAGGGCGTCTGCGGCCTACGGAAGTGGTGCAAACTTCTTGTCTTGAAGTTTGATTGGTCTCCCAAGCTACTCAGTCTCTTTTCTCCACAGAATTATCCTACTGAGCTATCCTCATACTATTATTCTTGACATCTCTGATTAGCATATAAATAGTCGCCTAGGCCATCTCTCCTTCGAATACCCTGGATCAGCTGGGGCTGGTCCCCGGCAGGTGGCGCCCGAACAGGGACCTCAGGAGGCAATACTCAAAGAGATGAGCAGACACGAACCACGCAATCAGCAGGCAATAAGCATGGAGCTCAGCAGTGACGAATCATGCTGCTCAACTGGCAATAATCAAGCAGGTGACCAGGCAGGAATCACGCAGCTCAGCTGGCAATTGTCATGCAGATGAGCCGGCAGGAATCACGGAGCTCAGCAGGCCCTGATCACGTGACTCTGCAGGCACTGATCACGTGGCTGATCAAGTCCACATCATGTGACTGAGCATGCACTGATCACGAGGCTATCATGCACTGATCACGTAACTGCGCATGCACTGATGACGTGGCTGATCAGGCACTGATCACATGGCTAATCATGCACTGATCACCTGTTTATCAGGCAATGATCAGTGACTGACAGGCGCTGATCATGGGACTGTGCACGCACTGATCACGTGGCTATCATGCACTGATCACGTGACTGCGCGTGCACTGATGACGTGGCTGATCGGACACTAATCCCGGGTTTATAAGGCAGTGATCAGGGACTGACAGGAGCTGATCATGGGACTGTGCACGCACTGATCACGTGGCTGATCAGGAACTGACCACCTGACTGTGCATGCAGTGATCACGTGGCTGGTCGTTCACTGATCACGTGTTTATCATAAGGTGATCACGTGACTGAGAGGCGCTGGTCACGTGACTGTGCCGTCAGTGATCACGTGGCTGATCATGCACTGATATCGTGACTGAGCATGCACTGATCATGTGCCGGGAGACGGTGAGGCATTCCACTCTGGACAAAGGTCATGAGGAAGGAGGCTCGGCATACGCAAATGCGGGATCGAGCCTCAGGAGTCCACCCGGATATTCTCGAGCATCTCCCCCCAAAAAAACCAGAGTCTGCCTACTTTATTGCTTTGTGCTCTCACCTCTGATTTCACTGGGGCTGTGCCCCACCACCATCTCGCTCTCTCTGTCAAAGAGTTAACTTACAGCTCCAGTTCATAAAGTTCCTTGTCATCCTTCCCTATAACTTTCAGGTGAGTCTCCATCTGGAGCGTGGAACCCACCACGCTTACTAATTATGCCTGGGCTGCTAAGACCCACTCGAGAAGGTGTCTAGGGTGAGGCATCTTCCGCTATTCGAGAGGGCGTCTGCGGCCTACGGAAGTGGTGCAAACTTCTTGTCTTGAAGTTTGATTGGTCTCCCAAGCTACTCAGTCTCTTTTCTCCACCGAATTATCCTACTGAGCTATCCTCATACTATTATTCTTGACATCTCTGATTAGCATATAAATAGTCGCCTAGGCCATCTCTCCTTCGAATACCCTGGATCAGCTGGGGCTGGTCCCCGGCAGGTGGCGCCCGAGCAGGGACCTCAGGAGGCAATACTCAAAGAGCTGAGCAGACACGAACCACGCAATCAGCAGGCAATAAGCATGGAGATCAGCAGTGACGAATCATGCTGCTCAACTGGCAATATTCAAGCAGGTGACCAGGCAGGAATCACGCAGCTCAGCTGGCAATTGTCAAGCAGATGAGCCGACAGGAATCACGCAGCTCAGCTGGCAATTGTCATGCAGATGAGCCGGCAGGAATCACGCAGCTCAGTAGGCCCTGATCACGTGACTCTGCAGGCACTGATCCCGTGGCTGATCAAGTCCAGATCACGTGACTGAGCATGCACTGATCACGTGGCTATCATGCACTGATCACTTGGCTGGTCATACACTGATCACGTGCCTGGTCATTCACACATCCCGTGACTAATCATGAACTGATCTCATGGCTATCATGCACTGATCACGTGGGTATCATGCACTGATTACGTGGCTGGTCACACACGTATCACGTGACTGATCATGAACTGGTCACGTGGCTCTCATGCACTGATTACGTGGCTATCACGCACTGATCACGTGGCTGATCATGCACTGATCACGTAATTGATCATGCACTGATCACGTGACTGATCATGCACTGATCACGTGGCTATCATGCACTGCTCGAGTGGCTGATCATGCAGTGATCACGTAGCTACCATATACCGGTCACGTGACTGATCATGCACCCATCGGGTGACTGATCGTGCACTGATCACGTAATTGATCATGCACTGATCACGTGACTGATCATGCACTGATCACGTGGCTATCATGCACTGCTCATGTGGCTGATCATGCAATGATCACGTAGCTACCATGTATTGGTCACGTGACTGATCATGCACTGATCAGGTAAATGCTCATGCACTGATCACGTGATTGATCATGCACTGATCACGTGACTGTGCCGTCAGTGACCAGGTGGCTGATCATGCACTGATATCGTGACTGAGCATGCACTGATCATGTGCCGGGAGCCGGTGAGGCATTCCACTCTGGACAAAGGTCATGAGGAAGGAGGCTCGGCATACGCAAATGCGGGATCGAGCCTCAGGAGTCCACCCGGATATTCTCGAGCATCTCCCCCCCAAAAAAACCAGAGTCTGCCTACTTTATTGCTTTGTGCTCTCACCTCTGATTTCACTGGGGGCTGTCCCCCACCACCATCTCGCTCTCTCTGTCAAAGAGTTAACTTACAGCTCCAATTCATAAAGTTCCTTGTCATTCTTCCCTTGAACTTCCAGCTGAGTCTCCATCTGGAGCTCGGAACCCACCACGCTTACTAATTATGCCTGGGCTGCTAAGACCCACTCGAGAAGGTGTTTAGGGGGAGGCACCTTCCGCTATTCGAGAGGGCGCCTGTGGCCTATGTAAGTGGTGCAAACTTCTTGTCTTGAAGTTTGATTGGTCTCCCGCCTAAACCAAGCTACTCAGTCTCTTTTCTCCACCGAATTTTCCTACTGAGCTATCCTCATACTATTATTCTTGACATCTCCGATTAGCATATAAATAGTCGCCTAGGCCATCTCTCCTTCGAATACCCTGGATCAGCTGGGGCTGGTCCCCGGCAGGTGGCGCCCGAACAGGGACCTCAGAAGGCAATACTCAAAGAGCTGAGCAGACACGAACCACGCAATCAGCAGGCAATATGCATGGAGATCAGCAGTGACGAATCATGCTGCTCAACTGGCAATATTCAAGCAGGTGACCAGGCAGGAATCACGCAGCTCAGCTGGCAATTGTCAAGCAGATGAGCCGACAGGAATCACGCAGCTCAGCTGGAAATTGTCATGCAGATGAGCCGGCAGGAATCACGCAGCTCAGTAGGCCCTGATCACGTGACTCTGCAGGCACTGATCCCGTGGCTGATCAAGTCCAGATCACGTGACTGAGCATGCACTGATCACTTGATTGATCATGCACTGATCACGTTACTGATCATGCACTGATCACGTGGCTATCATGCACTGCTCGAGTGGCTGATCATGCAGTGATCACGTAGCTACCATGTACCGGTCACGGGACTGATCATGCACCCATCGGGTGACTGATCATGCACTGATCACGTGGCTATCATGCACTGTTCACGTGGCCGATCATACACTGATCACCTGCCTGGTCATGCACAGATCACGTCACTAATCATGAACTGATCACGTAGCTATCATCACATCACGTGGCTATCATGCACTGCTCATGTGGCTGATCATGCAATGATCACGTAGCTAACATGTATTGGTCACGTGACTGATCATGCACTGATCACGTAAATGATCATGCACTGATCACGTGATTGATCATGCACTGATCACGTGACTGTGCCATCAGTGACCAGGTGGCTGATCATGCACTGATATCGTGACTGAGCATGCACTGATCATGTGCCGGGAGACGGTGAGGCATTCCACTCTGGACAAAGGTCATGAGGAAGGAGGCTCGGCATACGCAAATGCGGGATCGAGCCTCAGGACTCCACCCGGATATTCTCGAGCACCTCCCCCCAAAAACCCAGAGTCTGCCTACTTTATTGCTTTGTGCTCTCACCTCTGATTTCACTGGGGGCTGTCCCCCACCACCATCTCGCTCTCTCTGTCAAAGAGTTAACTTACAGCTCCAATTCATAAAGTTCCTTGTCATTCTTCCCTTGAACTTCCAGCTGAGTCTCCATCTGGAGCTCGGAACCCACCTCGCTTACTAATTATGCCTGGGCTGCTAAGACCCACTCGAGAAGGTGTTTAGGGGGAGGCACCTTCCGCTATTCGAGAGGGCGCCTGTGGCCTATGTAAGTGGTGCAAACTTCTTGTCTTGAAGTTTGATTGGTCTCCCGCCTAAACCAAGCTACTCAGTCTCTTTTCTCCACCGAATTTTCCTACTGAGCTATCCTCATACTATTATTCTTGACATCTCCGATTAGCATATAAATAGTCGCCTAGGCCATCACTCCTTCGAATACCCTGGAGCAGCTGGGGCTGGTCCCCGGCAGGTGGCGCCCAAACAGGGACCTCAGAAGGCAATACTCAAAGAGCTGAGCAGACACGAACCACGCAATCAGCAGGCAATATGCATGGAGATCAGCAGTGACGAATCATGCTGCTCAACTGGCAATATTCAAGCAGGTGACCAGGCAGGAATCACGCAGCTCAGCTGGCAATTGTCAAGCAGATGAGCCGACAGGAATCACGCAGCTCAGCTGGCAATTGTCATGCAGATGAGCCGGCAGGAATCACGCAGCTCAGTAGGCCCTGATCACGTGACTCTGCAGGCACTGATGCCGTGGCTGATCAAGTCCAGATCACGTGACTGAGCATGCACTGATCACGTGGCTATCATGCACTGATCACTTGGCTGGTCATACACTGATCACGTGCCTGGTCATTCACACATCCCGTGACTAATCATGAACTGATCTCATGGCTATCATGCACTGATCACGTGGGTATCATGCACTGATTACGTGGCTGGTCACACACGTATCACGTGACTGATCATGAACTGGTCACGTGGCTCTCATGCACTGATTACGTGGCTATCACGCACTGATCACGTGGCTGATCATGCACTGATCACGTAATTGATCATGCACTGATCACGTGACTGATCATGCACTGATCACGTGACTGATCATGCCACTGATCACTTGATTGATCATGCACTGATCACGTTACTGATCATGCACTGATCACGTGGCTATCATGCACTGCTCGTGTGGCTGATCATGCAGTGATCACGTAGCTACCATGTACCGGTCACGTGACTGATCATGCACCCATCGGGTGACTGATCATGCACTGATCACGTGGCTATCATGCACTGTTCACGTGGCCGATCATACACTGATCACCTGCCTGGTCATGCACAGATCACGTCACTAATCATGAACTGATCACGTAGCTATCAACACATCACGTGGCTATCATGCACTGCTCATGTGGCTGATCATGCAATGATCACGTAGCTACCATGTATTGGTCACGTGACTGATCATGCACTGATCACGTGATTGATCATGCACTGATCACGTGACTGTGCCGTCAGTGACCAGGTGGCTGATCATGCACTGATATCGTGACTGAGCATGCACTGATCATGTGCCGGGAGCCGGTGAGGCATTCCACTCTGGACAAAGGTCATGAGGAAGGAGGCTCGGCATACGCAAATGCGGGATCGAGCCTCAGGAGTCCACCCGGATATTCTCGAGCATCTCCCCCCCAAAAAAAACCAGAGTCTGCCTACTTTATTGCTTTGTGCTCTCACCTCTGATTTCACTGGGGGCTGTGCCCCACCACCATCTCGCTCTCTCTGTCAAAGAGTTAACTTACAGCTCCAGTTCATAAAGTTCCTTGTCATCCTTCCCTTTAACTTCCAGGTGAGTCTCCATCTGGAGCATGGAACCCACCACGCTTACTAATTATGCCTGGGCTGCTAAGACCCACTCGAGAAGGTGTCTAGGATGAGGCTCTTCCGCTATTCGAGAGGGCGTCTGCGGCCTACGGAAGTGGTGCAAACTTCTTGTCTTGAAGTTTGATTGGTCTCCCAAGCTACTCAGTCTCTTTTCTCCACAGAATTATCCTACTGAGCTATCCTCATACTATTATTCTTGACATCTCTGATTAGCATATAAATAGTCGCCTAGGCCATCTCTCCTTCGAATACCCTGGATCAGCTGGGGCTGGTCCCCGGCAGGTGGCGCCCGAACAGGGACCTCAGGAGGCAATACTCAAAGAGATGAGCAGACACGAACCACGCAATCAGCAGGCAATAAGCATGGAGCTCAGCAGTGACGAATCATGCTGCTCAACTGGCAATAATCAAGCAGGTGACCAGGCAGGAATCACGCAGCTCAGCTGGCAATTGTCATGCAGATGAGCCGGCAGGAATCACGGAGCTCAGCAGGCCCTGATCACGTGACTCTGCAGGCACTGATCACGTGGCTGATCAAGTCCACATCATGTGACTGAGCATGCACTGATCACGAGGCTATCATGCACTGATCACGTAACTGCGCATGCACTGATGACGTGGCTGATCAGGCACTGATCACATGGCTAATCATGCACTGATCACCTGTTTATCAGGCAATGATCAGTGACTGACAGGCGCTGATCATGGGACTGTGCACGCACTGATCACGTGGCTATCATGCACTGATCACGTGACTGCGCGTGCACTGATGACGTGGCTGATCGGACACTAATCCCGGGTTTATAAGGCAGTGATCAGGGACTGACAGGAGCTGATCATGGGACTGTGCACGCACTGATCACGTGGCTGATCAGGAACTGACCACCTGAATGTGCATGCAGTGATCACGTGGCTGGTCGTTCACTGATCACGTGTTTATCATAAGGTGATCACGTGACTGAGAGGCGCTGGTCACGTGACTGTGCCGTCAGTGATCACGTGGCTGATCATGCACTGATATCGTGACTGAGCATGCACTGATCATGTGCCGGGAGACGGTGAGGCATTCCACTCTGGACAAAGGTCATGAGGAAGGAGGCTCGGCATACGCAAATGCGGGATCGAGCCTCAGGAGTCCACCCGGATATTCTCGAGCATCTCCCCCCCAAAAAAAACCAGAGTCTGCCTACTTTATTGCTTTGTGCTCTCACCTCTGATTTCACTGGGGGCTGTGCCCCACCACCATCTCGCTCTCTCTGTCAAAGAGTTAACTTACAGCTCCAGTTCATAAAGTTCCTTGTCATCCTTCCCTATAACTTTCAGGTGAGTCTCCATCTGGAGCGTGGAACCCACCACGCTTACTAATTATGCCTGGGCTGCTAAGACCCACTCGAGAAGGTGTCTAGGGTGAGGCATCTTCCGCTATTCGAGAGGGCGTCTGCGGCCTACGGAAGTGGTGCAAACTTCTTGTCTTGAAGTTTGATTGGTCTCCCAAGCTACTCAGTCTCTTTTCTCCACCGAATTATCCTACTGAGCTATCCTCATACTATTATTCTTGACATCTCTGATTAGCATATAAATAGTCGCCTAGGCCATCTCTCCTTCGAATACCCTGGATCAGCTGGGGCTGGTCCCCGGCAGGTGGCGCCCGAGCAGGACCTCAGGAGGCAATACTCAAAGAGCTGAGCAGACACGAACCACGCAATCAGCAGGCAATAAGCATGGAGATCAGCAGTGACGAATCATGCTGCTCAACTGGCAATATTCAAGCAGGTGACCAGGCAGGAATCACGCAGCTCAGCTGGCAATTGTCAAGCAGATGAGCGACAGGAATCACGCAGCTCAGCTGGCAATTGTCATGCAGATGAGCCGGCAGGAATCACGCAGCTCAGTAGGCCCTGATCACGTGACTCTGCAGGCACTGATCCCGTGGCTGATCAAGTCCAGATCACGTGACTGAGCATGCACTGATCACGTGGCTATCATGCACTGATCACTTGGCTGGTCATACACTGATCACGTGCCTGGTCATTCACACATCCCGTGACTAATCATGAACTGATCTCATGGCTATCATGCACTGATCACGTGGGTATCATGCACTGATTACGTGGCTGGTCACACACGTATCACGTGACTGATCATGAACTGGTCACGTGGCTCTCATGCACTGATTACGTGGGCTATCACGCACTGATCACGTGGCTGATCATGCACTGATCACGTAATTGATCATGCACTGATCACGTGACTGATCATGCACTGATCACGTGGCTATCATGCACTGCTCGAGTGGCTGATCATGCAGTGATCACGTAGCTACCATATACCGGTCACGTGACTGATCATGCACCCATCGGGTGACTGATCGTGCACTGATCACGTAATTGATCATGCACTGATCACGTGACTGATCATGCACTGATCACGTGGCTATCATGCACTGCTCATGTGGCTGATCATGCAATGATCACGTAGCTACCATGTATTGGTCACGTGACTGATCATGCACTGATCAGGTAAATGCTCATGCACTGATCACGTGATTGATCATGCACTGATCACGTGACTGTGCCGTCAGTGACCAGGTGGCTGATCATGCACTGATATCGTGACTGAGCATGCACTGATCATGTGCCGGGAGCCGGTGAGGCATTCCACTCTGGACAAAGGTCATGAGGAAGGAGGCTCGGCATACGCAAATGCGGGATCGAGCCTCAGGAGTCCACCCGGATATTCTCGAGCATCTCCCCCCAAAAAAACCAGAGTCTGCCTACTTTATTGCTTTGTGCTCTCACCTCTGATTTCACTGGGGGCTGTCCCCCACCACCATCTCGCTCTCTCTGTCAAAGAGTTAACTTACAGCTCCAATTCATAAAGTTCCTTGTCATTCTTCCCTTGAACTTCCAGCTGAGTCTCCATCTGGAGCTCGGAACCCACCACGCTTACTAATTATGCCTGGGCTGCTAAGACCCACTCGAGAAGGTGTTTAGGGGGAGGCACCTTCCGCTATTCGAGAGGGCGCCTGTGGCCTATGTAAGTGGTGCAAACTTCTTGTCTTGAAGTTTGATTGGTCTCCCGCCTAAACCAAGCTACTCAGTCTCTTTTCTCCACCGAATTTTCCTACTGAGCTATCCTCATACTATTATTCTTGACATCTCCGATTAGCATATAAATAGTCGCCTAGGCCATCTCTCCTTCGAATACCCTGGATCAGCTGGGGCTGGTCCCCGGCAGGTGGCGCCCGAACAGGGACCTCAGAAGGCAATACTCAAAGAGCTGAGCAGACACGAACCACGCAATCAGCAGGCAATATGCATGGAGATCAGCAGTGACGAATCATGCTGCTCAACTGGCAATATTCAAGCAGGTGACCAGGCAGGAATCACGCAGCTCAGCTGGCAATTGTCAAGCAGATGAGCCGACAGGAATCACGCAGCTCAGCTGGAAATTGTCATGCAGATGAGCCGGCAGGAATCACGCAGCTCAGTAGGCCCTGATCACGTGACTCTGCAGGCACTGATCCCGTGGCTGATCAAGTCCAGATCACGTGACTGAGCATGCACTGATCACTTGATTGATCATGCACTGATCACGTTACTGATCATGCACTGATCACGTGGCTATCATGCACTGCTCGAGTGGCTGATCATGCAGTGATCACGTAGCTACCATGTACCGGTCACGGGACTGATCATGCACCCATCGGGTGACTGATCATGCACTGATCACGTGGCTATCATGCACTGTTCACGTGGCCGATCATACACTGATCACCTGCCTGGTCATGCACAGATCACGTCACTAATCATGAACTGATCACGTAGCTATCATCACATCACGTGGCTATCATGCACTGCTCATGTGGCTGATCATGCAATGATCACGTAGCTAACATGTATTGGTCACGTGACTGATCATGCACTGATCACGTAAATGATCATGCACTGATCACGTGATTGATCATGCACTGATCACGTGACTGTGCCATCAGTGACCAGGTGGCTGATCATGCACTGATATCGTGACTGAGCATGCACTGATCATGTGCCGGGAGACGGTGAGGCATTCCACTCTGGACAAAGGTCATGAGGAAGGAGGCTCGGCATACGCAAATGCGGGATCGAGCCTCAGGACTCCACCCGGATATTCTCGAGCACCTCCCCCCCAAAAACCCAGAGTCTGCCTACTTTATTGCTTTGTGCTCTCACCTCTGATTTCACTGGGGGCTGTCCCCCACCACCATCTCGCTCTCTCTGTCAAAGAGTTAACTTACAGCTCCAATTCATAAAGTTCCTTGTCATTCTTCCCTTGAACTTCCAGCTGAGTCTCCATCTGGAGCTCGGAACCCACCTCGCTTACTAATTATGCCTGGGCTGCTAAGACCCACTCGAGAAGGTGTTTAGGGGGAGGCACCTTCCGCTATTCGAGAGGGCGCCTGTGGCCTATGTAAGTGGTGCAAACTTCTTGTCTTGAAGTTTGATTGGTCTCCCGCCTAAACCAAGCTACTCAGTCTCTTTTCTCCACCGAATTTTCCTACTGAGCTATCCTCATACTATTATTCTTGACATCTCCGATTAGCATATAAATAGTCGCCTAGGCCATCACTCCTTCGAATACCCTGGAGCAGCTGGGGCTGGTCCCCGGCAGGTGGCGCCCAAACAGGGACCTCAGAAGGCAATACTCAAAGAGCTGAGCAGACACGAACCACGCAATCAGCAGGCAATATGCATGGAGATCAGCAGTGACGAATCATGCTGCTCAACTGGCAATATTCAAGCAGGTGACCAGGCAGGAATCACGCAGCTCAGCTGGCAATTGTCAAGCAGATGAGCCGACAGGAATCACGCAGCTCAGCTGGCAATTGTCATGCAGATGAGCCGGCAGGAATCACGCAGCTCAGTAGGCCCTGATCACGTGACTCTGCAGGCACTGATGCCGTGGCTGATCAAGTCCAGATCACGTGACTGAGCATGCACTGATCACGTGGCTATCATGCACTGATCACTTGGCTGGTCATACACTGATCACGTGCCTGGTCATTCACACATCCCGTGACTAATCATGAACTGATCTCATGGCTATCATGCACTGATCACGTGGGTATCATGCACTGATTACGTGGCTGGTCACACACGTATCACGTGACTGATCATGAACTGGTCACGTGGCTCTCATGCACTGATTACGTGGCTATCACGCACTGATCACGTGGCTGATCATGCACTGATCACGTAATTGATCATGCACTGATCACGTGACTGATCATGCACTGATCACGTGACTGATCATGCACTGATCACTTGATTGATCATGCACTGATCACGTTACTGATCATGCACTGATCACGTGGCTATCATGCACTGCTCGTGTGGCTGATCATGCAGTGATCACGTAGCTACCATGTACCGGTCACGTGACTGATCATGCACCCATCGGGTGACTGATCATGCACTGATCACGTGGCTATCATGCACTGTTCACGTGGCCGATCATACACTGATCACCTGCCTGGTCATGCACAGATCACGTCACTAATCATGAACTGATCACGTAGCTATCAACACATCACGTGGCTATCATGCACTGCTCATGTGGCTGATCATGCAATGATCACGTAGCTACCATGTATTGGTCACGTGACTGATCATGCACTGATCACGTGATTGATCATGCACTGATCACGTGACTGTGCCGTCAGTGACCAGGTGGCTGATCATGCACTGATATCGTGACTGAGCATGCACTGATCATGTGCCGGGAGCCGGTGAGGCATTCCACTCTGGACAAAGGTCATGAGGAAGGAGGCTCGGCATACGCAAATGCGGGATCGAGCCTCAGGAGTCCACCCGGATATTCTCGAGCATCTCCCCCCCAAAAAAACCAGAGTCTGCCTACTTTATTGCTTTGTGCTCTCACCTCTGATTTCACTGGGGCTGTGCCCCACCACCATCTCGCTCTCTCTGTCAAAGAGTTAACTTACAGCTCCAGTTCATAAAGTTCCTTGTCATCCTTCCCTTTAACTTCCAGGTGAGTCTCCATCTGGAGCATGGAACCCACCACGCTTACTAATTATGCCTGGGCTGCTAAGACCCACTCGAGAAGGTGTCTAGGATGAGGCTCTTCCGCTATTCGAGAGGGCGTCTGCGGCCTACGGAAGTGGTGCAAACTTCTTGTCTTGAAGTTTGATTTGGTCTCCCAAGCTACTCAGTCTCTTTTCTCCACAGAATTATCCTACTGAGCTATCCTCATACTATTATTCTTGACATCTCTGATTAGCATATAAATAGTCGCCTAGGCCATGTCTCCTTCGAATACCCTGGATCAGCTGGGGCTGGTCCCCGGCAGGTGGCGCCCGAACAGGACCTCAGGAGGCAATACTCAAAGAGCTGAGCAGACACGAACCACGCAATCAGCAGGCAATAAGCATGGAGCTCAGCAGTGACGAATCATGCTGCTCAACTGGCAATAATCAAGCAGGTGACCAGGCAGGAATCACGCAGCTCAGCTGGCAATTGTCATGCAGATGAGCCGGCAGGAATCACGGAGCTCAGCAGGCCCTGATCACGTGACTCTGCAGGCACTGATCACGTGGCTGATCAAGTCCACATCATGTGACTGAGCATGCACTGATCACGAGGCTATCATGCACTGATCACGTAACTGCGCATGCACTGATGACGTGGCTGATCAGGCACTGATCACATGGCTAATCATGCACTGATCACCTGTTTATCAGGCAATGATCAGTGACTGACAGGCGCTGATCATGGGACTGTGCACGCACTGATCACGTGGCCTATCATGCACTGATCACGTGACTGCGCGTGCACTGATGACGTGGCTGATCGGACACTAATCCCGGGTTTATAAGGCAGTGATCAGGGACTGACAGGAGCTGATCATGGGACTGTGCACGCACTGATCACGTGGCTGATCAGGAACTGACCACCTGACTGTGCATGCAGTGATCACGTGGCTGGTCGTTCACTGATCACGTGTTTATCATAAGGTGATCACGTGACTGAGAGGCGCTGGTCACGTGACTGTGCCGTCAGTGATCACGTGGCTGATCATGCACTGATATCGTGACTGAGCATGCACTGATCATGTGCCGGGAGACGGTGAGGCATTCCACTCTGGACAAAGGTCATGAGGAAGGAGGCTCGGCATACGCAAATGCGGGATCGAGCCTCAGGAGTCCACCCGGATATTCTCGAGCATCTCCCCCCCAAAAAAAACCAGAGTCTGCCTACTTTATTGCTTTGTGCTCTCACCTCTGATTTCACTGGGGCTGTGCCCCACCACCATCTCGCTCTCTCTGTCAAAGAGTTAACTTACAGCTCCAGTTCATAAAGTTCCTTGTCATCCTTCCCTATAACTTTCAGGTGAGTCTCCATCTGGAGCGTGGAACCCACCACGCTTACTAATTATGCCTGGGCTGCTAAGACCCACTCGAGAAGGTGTCTAGGGTGAGGCATCTTCCGCTATTCGAGAGGGCGTCTGCGGCCTACGGAAGTGGTGCAAACTTCTTGTCTTGAAGTTTGATTGGTCTCCCAAGCTACTCAGTCTCTTTTTCTCCACCGAATTATCCTACTGAGCTATCCTCATACTATTATTCTTGACATCTCTGATTAGCATATAAATAGTCGCCTAGGCCATCTCTCCTTCGAATACCCTGGATCAGCTGGGGCTGGTCCCCGGCAGGTGGCGCCCGAGCAGGGACCTCAGGAGGCAATACTCAAAGAGCTGAGCAGACACGAACCACGCAATCAGCAGGCAATAAGCATGGAGATCAGCAGTGACGAATCATGCTGCTCAACTGGCAATATTCAAGCAGGTGACCAGGCAGGAATCACGCAGCTCAGCTGGCAATTGTCAAGCAGATGAGCCGACAGGAATCACGCAGCTCAGCTGGCAATTGTCATGCAGATGAGCCGGCAGGAATCACGCAGCTCAGTAGGCCCTGATCACGTGACTCTGCAGGCACTGATCCCGTGGCTGATCAAGTCCAGATCACGTGACTGAGCATGCACTGATCACGTGGCTATCATGCACTGATCACTTGGCTGGTCATACACTGATCACGTGCCTGGTCATTCACACATCCCGTGACTAATCATGAACTGATCTCATGGCTATCATGCACTGATCACGTGGGTATCATGCACTGATTACGTGGCTGGTCACACACGTATCACGTGACTGATCATGAACTGGTCACGTGGCTCTCATGCACTGATTATGTGGCTATCACGCACTGATCACGTGGCTGATCATGCACTGATCACGTAATTGATCATGCACTGATCACGTGACTGATCATGCACTGATCACGTGGGTATCATGCACTGCTCGAGTGGCTGATCATGCAGTGATCACGTAGCTACCATATACCGGTCACGTGACTGATCATGCACCCATCGGGTGACTGATCGTGCACTGATCACGTAATTGATCATGCACTGATCACGTGACTGATCATGCACTGATCACGTGGCTATCATGCACTGCTCATGTGGCTGATCATGCAATGATCACGTAGCTACCATGTATTGGTCACGTGACTGATCATGCACTGATCAGGTAAATGCTCATGCACTGATCACGTGATTGATCATGCACTGATCACGTGACTGTGCCGTCAGTGACCAGGTGGCTGATCATGCACTGATATCGTGACTGAGCATGCACTGATCATGTGCCGGGAGACGGTGAGGCATTCCACTCTGGACAAAGGTCATGAGGAAGGAGGCTCGGCATACGCAAATGCGGGATCGAGCCTCAGGAGTCCACCCGGATATTCTCGAGCATCTCCCCCCCAAAAAAACCAGAGTCTGCCTACTTTATTGCTTTGTGCTCTCACCTCTGATTTCACTGGGGGCTGTCCCCCACCACCATCTCGCTCTCTCTGTCAAAGAGTTAACTTACAGCTCCAATTCATAAAGTTCCTTGTCATTCTTCCCTTGAACTTCCAGCTGAGTCTCCATCTGGAGCTCGGAACCCACCTCGCTTACTAATTATGCCTGGGCTGCTAAGACCCACTCGAGAAGGTGTTTAGGGGGAGGCACCTTCCGCTATTCGAGAGGGCGCCTGTGGCCTATGTAAGTGGTGCAAACTTCTTGTCTTGAAGTTTGATTGGTCTCCCGCCTAAACCAAGCTACTCAGTCTCTTTTCTCCACCGAATTTTCCTACTGAGCTATCCTCATACTATTATTCTTGACATCTCCGATTAGCATATAAATAGTCGCCTAGGCCATCACTCCTTCGAATACCCTGGATCAGCTGGGGCTGGTCCCCGGCAGGTGGCGCCCAAACAGGGACCTCAGAAGGCAATACTCAAAGAGCTGAGCAGACACGAACCACGCAATCAGCAGGCAATATGCATGGAGATCAGCAGTGACGAATCATGCTGCTCAACTGGCAATATTCAAGCAGGTGACCAGGCAGGAATCACGCAGCTCAGCTGGCAATTGTCAAGCAGATGAGCCGACAGGAATCACGCAGCTCAGCTGGCAATTGTCATGCAGATGAGCCGGCAGGAATCACGCAGCTCAGTAGGCCCTGATCACGTGACTCTGCAGGCACTGATGCCGTGGCTGATCAAGTCCAGATCACGTGACTGAGCATGCACTGATCACGTGGCTATCATGCACTGATCACTTGGCTGGTCATACACTGATCACGTGCCTGGTCATTCACACATCCCGTGACTAATCATGAACTGATCTCATGGCTATCATGCACTGATCACGTGGGTATCATGCACTGATTACGTGGCTGGTCACACACGTATCACGTGACTGATCATGAACTGGTCACGTGGCTCTCATGCACTGATTACGTGGCTATCACGCACTGATCACGTGGCTGATCATGCACTGATCACGTAATTGATCATGCACTGATCACGTGACTGATCATGCACTGATCACGTGACTGATCATGCACTGATCACTTGATTGATCATGCACTGATCACGTTACTGATCATGCACTGATCACGTGGCTATCATGCACTGCTCGTGTGGCTGATCATGCAGTGATCACGTAGCTACCATGTACCGGTCACGTGACTGATCATGCACCCATCGGGTGACTGATCATGCACTGATCACGTGGCTATCATGCACTGTTCACGTGGCCGATCATACACTGATCACCTGCCTGGTCATGCACAGATCACGTCACTAATCATGAACTGATCACGTAGCTATCAACACATCACGTGGCTATCATGCACTGCTCATGTGGCTGATCATGCAATGATCACGTAGCTACCATGTATTGGTCACGTGACTGATCATGCACTGATCACGTGATTGATCATGCACTGATCACGTGACTGTGCCGTCAGTGACCAGGTGGCTGATCATGCACTGATATCGTGACTGAGCATGCACTGATCATGTGCCGGGAGCCGGTGAGGCATTCCACTCTGGACAAAGGTCATGAGGAAGGAGGCTCGGCATACGCAAATGCGGGATCGAGCCTCAGGAGTCCACCCGGATATTCTCGAGCATCTCCCCCCCAAAAAAAACCAGAGTCTGCCTACTTTATTGCTTTGTGCTCTCACCTCTGATTTCACTGGGGGCTGTGCCCCACCACCATCTCGCTCTCTCTGTCAAAGAGTTAACTTACAGCTCCAGTTCATAAAGTTCCTTGTCATCCTTCCCTTTAACTTCCAGGTGAGTCTCCATCTGGAGCATGGAACCCACCACGCTTACTAATTATGCCTGGGCTGCTAAGACCCACTCGAGAAGGTGTCTAGGATGAGGCTCTTCCGCTATTCGAGAGGGCGTCTGCGGCCTACGGAAGTGGTGCAAACTTCTTGTCTTGAAGTTTGATTGGTCTCCCAAGCTACTCAGTCTCTTTTCTCCACAGAATTATCCTACTGAGCTATCCTCATACTATTATTCTTGACATCTCTGATTAGCATATAAATAGTCGCCTAGGCCATCTCTCCTTCGAATACCCTGGATCAGCTGGGGCTGGTCCCCGGCAGGTGGCGCCCGAACAGGGACCTCAGGAGGCAATACTCAAAGAGATGAGCAGACACGAACCACGCAATCAGCAGGCAATAAGCATGGAGCTCAGCAGTGACGAATCATGCTGCTCAACTGGCAATAATCAAGCAGGTGACCAGGCAGGAATCACGCAGCTCAGCTGGCAATTGTCATGCAGATGAGCCGGCAGGAATCACGGAGCTCAGCAGGCCCTGATCACGTGACTCTGCAGGCACTGATCACGTGGCTGATCAAGTCCACATCATGTGACTGAGCATGCACTGATCACGAGGCTATCATGCACTGATCACGTAACTGCGCATGCACTGATGACGTGGCTGATCAGGCACTGATCACATGGCTAATCATGCACTGATCACCTGTTTATCAGGCAATGATCAGTGACTGACAGGCGCTGATCATGGGACTGTGCACGCACTGATCACGTGGCTATCATGCACTGATCACGTGACTGCGCGTGCACTGATGACGTGGCTGATCGGACACTAATCCCGGGTTTATAAGGCAGTGATCAGGGACTGACAGGAGCTGATCATGGGACTGTGCACGCACTGATCACGTGGCTGATCAGGAACTGACCACCTGACTGTGCATGCAGTGATCACGTGGCTGGTCGTTCACTGATCACGTGTTTATCATAAGGTGATCACGTGACTGAGAGGCGGCTGGTCACGTGACTGTGCCGTCAGTGATCACGTGGCTGATCATGCACTGATATCGTGACTGAGCATGCACTGATCATGTGCCGGGAGACGGTGAGGCATTCCACTCTGGACAAAGGTCATGAGGAAGGAGGCTCGGCATACGCAAATGCGGGATCGAGCCTCAGGAGTCCACCCGGATATTCTCGAGCATCTCCCCCCCAAAAAAACCAGAGTCTGCCTACTTTATTGCTTTGTGCTCTCACCTCTGATTTCACTGGGGGCTGTGCCCCCACCACCATCTCGCTCTCTCTGTCAAAGAGTTAACTTACAGCTCCAGTTCATAAAGTTCCTTGTCATCCTTCCCTATAACTTTCAGGTGAGTCTCCATCTGGAGCGTGGAACCCACCACGCTTACTAATTATGCCTGGGCTGCTAAGACCCACTCGAGAAGGTGTCTAGGGTGAGGCATCTTCCGCTATTCGAGAGGGCGTCTGCGGCCTACGGAAGTGGTGCAAACTCTTGTCTTGAAGTTTGATTGGTCTCCCAAGCTACTCAGTCTCTTTTCTCCACCGAATTATCCTACTGAGCTATCCTCATACTATTATTCTTGACATCTCTGATTAGCATATAAATAGTCGCCTAGGCCATCTCTCCTTCGAATACCCTGGATCAGCTGGGGCTGGTCCCCGGCAGGTGGCGCCCGAGCAGGGACCTCAGGAGGCAATACTCAAAGAGCTGAGCAGACACGAACCACGCAATCAGCAGGCAATAAGCATGGAGATCAGCAGTGACGAATCATGCTGCTCAACTGGCAATATTCAAGCAGGTGACCAGGCAGGAATCACGCAGCTCAGCTGGCAATTGTCAAGCAGATGAGCCGACAGGAATCACGCAGCTCAGCTGGCAATTGTCATGCAGATGAGCCGGCAGGAATCACGCAGCTCAGTAGGCCCTGATCACGTGACTCTGCAGGCACTGATCCCGTGGCTGATCAAGTCCAGATCACGTGACTGAGCATGCACTGATCACGTGGCTATCATGCACTGATCACTTGGCTGGTCATACACTGATCACGTGCCTGGTCATTCACACATCCCGTGACTAATCATGAACTGATCTCATGGCTATCATGCACTGATCACGTGGGTATCATGCACTGATTACGTGGCTGGTCACACACGTATCACGTGACTGATCATGAACTGGTCACGTGGCTCTCATGCACTGATTACGTGGCTATCACGCACTGATCACGTGGCTGATCATGCACTGATCACGTAATTGATCATGCACTGATCACGTGACTGATCATGCACTGATCACGTGGGTATCATGTACTGCTCGAGTGGCTGATCATGCAGTGATCACGTAGCTACCATATACCGGTCACGTGACTGATCATGCACCCATCGGGTGACTGATCGTGCACTGATCACGTAATTGATCATGCACTGATCACGTGACTGATCATGCACTGATCACGTGGCTATCATGCACTGCTCATGTGGCTGATCATGCAATGATCACGTAGCTACCATGTATTGGTCACGTGACTGATCATGCACTGATCAGGTAAATGCTCATGCACTGATCACGTGATTGATCATGCACTGATCACGTGACTGTGCCGTCAGTGACCAGGTGGCTGATCATGCACTGATATCGTGACTGAGCATGCACTGATCATGTGCCGGGAGACGGTGAGGCATTCCACTCTGGACAAAGGTCATGAGGAAGGAGGCTCGGCATACGCAAATGCGGGATCGAGCCTCAGGAGTCCACCCGGATATTCTCGAGCATCTCCCCCCCAAAAAAACCAGAGTCTGCCTACTTTATTGCTTTGTGCTCTCACCTCTGATTTCACTGGGGGCTGTCCCCCACCACCATCTCGCTCTCTCTGTCAAAGAGTTAACTTACAGCTCCAATTCATAAAGTTCCTTGTCATTCTTCCCTTGAACTTCCAGCTGAGTCTCCATCTGGAGCTCGGAACCCACCTCGCTTACTAATTATGCCTGGGCTGCTAAGACCCACTCGAGAAGGTGTTTAGGGGGAGGCACCTTCCGCTATTCGAGAGGGCGCCTGTGGCCTATGTAAGTGGTGCAAACTTCTTGTCTTGAAGTTTGATTGGTCTCCCGCCTAAACCAAGCTACTCAGTCTCTTTTCTCCACCGAATTTTCCTACTGAGCTATCCTCATACTATTATTCTTGACATCTCCGATTAGCATATAAATAGTCGCCTAGGCCATCACTCCTTCGAATACCCTGGATCAGCTGGGGCTGGTCCCCGGCAGGTGGCGCCCAAACAGGGACCTCAGAAGGCAATACTCAAAGAGCTGAGCAGACACGAACCACGCAATCAGCAGGCAATATGCATGGAGATCAGCAGTGACGAATCATGCTGCTCAACTGGCAATATTCAAGCAGGTGACCAGGCAGGAATCACGCAGCTCAGCTGGCAATTGTCAAGCAGATGAGCCGACAGGAATCACGCAGCTCAGCTGGCAATTGTCATGCAGATGAGCCGGCAGGAATCACGCAGCTCAGTAGGCCCTGATCACGTGACTCTGCAGGCACTGATGCCGTGGCTGATCAAGTCCAGATCACGTGACTGAGCATGCACTGATCACGTGGCTATCATGCACTGATCACTTGGCTGGTCATACACTGATCACGTGCCTGGGTCATTCACACATCCCGTGACTAATAATGAACTGATCTCATGGCTATCATGCACTGATCACGTGGGTATCATGCACTGATTACGTGGCTGGTCACACACGTATCACGTGACTGATCATGAACTGGTCACGTGGCTCTCATGCACTGATTACGTGGCTATCACGCACTGATCACGTGGCTGATCATGCACTGATCACGTAATTGATCATGCACTGATCACGTGACTGATCATGCACTGATCACGTGACTGATCATGCACTGATCACTTGATTGATCATGCACTGATCACGTTACTGATCATGCACTGATCACGTGGCTATCATGCACTGCTCGTGTGGCTGATCATGCAGTGATCACGTAGCTACCATGTACCGGTCACGTGACTGATCATGCACCCATCGGGTGACTGATCATGCACTGATCACGTGGCTATCATGCACTGTTCACGTGGCCGATCATACACTGATCACCTGCCTGGTCATGCACAGATCACGTCACTAATCATGAACTGATCACGTAGCTATCAACACATCACGTGGCTATCATGCACTGCTCATGTGGCTGATCATGCAATGATCACGTAGCTACCATGTATTGGTCACGTGACTGATCATGCACTGATCACGTGATTGATCATGCACTGATCACGTGACTGTGCCGTCAGTGACCAGGTGGCTGATCATGCACTGATATCGTGACTGAGCATGCACTGATCATGTGCCGGGAGCCGGTGAGGCATTCCACTCTGGACAAAGGTCATGAGGAAGGAGGCTCGGCATACGCAAATGCGGGATCGAGCCTCAGGAGTCCACCCGGATATTCTCGAGCATCTCCCCCCCAAAAAAAACCAGAGTCTGCCTACTTTATTGCTTTGTGCTCTCACCTCTGATTTCACTGGGGGCTGTGCCCCACCACCATCTCGCTCTCTCTGTCAAAGAGTTAACTTACAGCTCCAGTTCATAAAGTTCCTTGTCATCCTTCCCTTTAACTTCCAGGTGAGTCTCCATCTGGAGCATGGAACCCACCACGCTTACTAATTATGCCTGGGCTGCTAAGACCCACTCGAGAAGGTGTCTAGGATGAGGCTCTTCCGCTATTCGAGAGGGCGTCTGCGGCCTACGGAAGTGGTGCAAACTTCTTGTCTTGAAGTTTGATTGGTCTCCCAAGCTACTCAGTCTCTTTTCTCCACAGAATTATCCTACTGAGCTATCCTCATACTATTATTCTTGACATCTCTGATTAGCATATAAATAGTCGCCTAGGCCATCTCTCCTTCGAATACCCTGGATCAGCTGGGGCTGGTCCCCGGCAGGTGGCGCCCGAACAGGGACCTCAGGAGGCAATACTCAAAGAGATGAGCAGACACGAACCACGCAATCAGCAGGCAATAAGCATGGAGCTCAGCAGTGACGAATCATGCTGCTCAACTGGCAATAATCAAGCAGGTGACCAGGCAGGAATCACGCAGCTCAGCTGGCAATTGTCATGCAGATGAGCCGGCAGGAATCACGGAGCTCAGCAGGCCCTGATCACGTGACTCTGCAGGCACTGATCACGTGGCTGATCAAGTCCACATCATGTGACTGAGCATGCACTGATCACGAGGCTATCATGCACTGATCACGTAACTGCGCATGCACTGATGACGTGGCTGATCAGGCACTGATCACATGGCTAATCATGCACTGATCACCTGTTTATCAGGCAATGATCAGTGACTGACAGGCGCTGATCATGGGACTGTGCACGCACTGATCACGTGGCTATCATGCACTGATCACGTGACTGCGCGTGCACTGATGACGTGGCTGATCGGGACACTAATCCCGGGTTTATAAGGCAGTGATCAGGGACTGACAGGAGCTGATCATGGGACTGTGCACGCACTGATCACGTGGCTGATCAGGAACTGACCACCTGACTGTGCATGCAGTGATCACGTGGCTGGTCGTTCACTGATCACGTGTTTATCATAAGGTGATCACGTGACTGAGAGGCGCTGGTCACGTGACTGTGCCGTCAGTGATCACGTGGCTGATCATGCACTGATATCGTGACTGAGCATGCACTGATCATGTGCCGGGAGACGGTGAGGCATTCCACTCTGGACAAAGGTCATGAGGAAGGAGGCTCGGCATACGCAAATGCGGGATCGAGCCTCAGGAGTCCACCCGGATATTCTCGAGCATCTCCCCCCCAAAAAAACCAGAGTCTGCCTACTTTATTGCTTTGTGCTCTCACCTCTGATTTCACTGGGGGCTGTGCCCCACCACCATCTCGCTCTCTCTGTCAAAGAGTTAACTTACAGCTCCAGTTCATAAAGTTCCTTGTCATCCTTCCCTATAACTTTCAGGTGAGTCTCCATCTGGAGCGTGGAACCCACCACGCTTACTAATTATGCCTGGGCTGCTAAGACCCACTCGAGAAGGTGTCTAGGGTGAGGCATCTTCCGCTATTCGAGAGGGCGTCTGCGGCCTACGGAAGTGGTGCAAACTTCTTGTCTTGAAGTTTGATTGGTCTCCCAAGCTACTCAGTCTCTTTTCTCCACCGAATTATCCTACTGAGCTATCCTCATACTATTATTCTTGACATCTCTGATTAGCATATAAATAGTCGCCTAGGCCATCTCTCCTTCGAATACCCTGGATCAGCTGGGGCTGGTCCCCGGCAGGTGGCGCCCGAGCAGGGACCTCAGGAGGCAATACTCAAAGAGCTGAGCAGACACGAACCACGCAATCAGCAGGCAATAAGCATGGAGATCAGCAGTGACGAATCATGCTGCTCAACTGGCAATATTCAAGCAGGTGACCAGGCAGGAATCACGCAGCTCAGCTGGCAATTGTCAAGCAGATGAGCCGACAGGAATCACGCAGCTCAGCTGGCAATTGTCATGCAGATGAGCCGGCAGGAATCACGCAGCTCAGTAGGCCCTGATCACGTGACTCTGCAGGCACTGATCCCGTGGCTGATCAAGTCCAGATCACGTGACTGAGCATGCACTGATCACGTGGCTATCATGCACTGATCACTTGGCTGGTCATACACTGATCACGTGCCTGGTCATTCACACATCCCGTGACTAATCATGAACTGATCTCATGGCTATCATGCACTGATCACGTGGGTATCATGCACTGATTACGTGGCTGGTCACACACGTATCACGTGACTGATCATGAACTGGTCACGTGGCTCTCATGCACTGATTACGTGGCTATCACGCACTGATCACGTGGCTGATCATGCACTGATCACGTAATTGATCATGCACTGATCACGTGACTGATCATGCACTGATCACGTGGGTATCATGTACTGCTCGAGTGGCTGATCATGCAGTGATCACGTAGCTACCATATACCGGTCACGTGACTGATCATGCACCCATCGGGTGACTGATCGTGCACTGATCACGTAATTGATCATGCACTGATCACGTGACTGATCATGCACTGATCACGTGGCTATCATGCACTGCTCATGTGGCTGATCATGCAATGATCACGTAGCTACCATGTATTGGTCACGTGACTGATCATGCACTGATCAGGTAAATGCTCATGCACTGATCACGTGATTGATCATGCACTGATCACGTGACTGTGCCGTCAGTGACCAGGTGGCTGATCATGCACTGATATCGTGACTGAGCATGCACTGATCATGTGCCGGGAGACGGTGAGGCATTCCACTCTGGACAAAGGTCATGAGGAAGGAGGCTCGGCATACGCAAATGCGGGATCGAGCCTCAGGAGTCCACCCGGATATTCTCGAGCATCTCCCCCCCAAAAAAACCAGAGTCTGCCTACTTTATTGCTTTGTGCTCTCACCTCTGATTTCACTGGGGGCTGTCCCCCACCACCATCTCGCTCTCTCTGTCAAAGAGTTAACTTACAGCTCCAATTCATAAAGTTCCTTGTCATTCTTCCCTTGAACTTCCAGCTGAGTCTCCATCTGGAGCTCGGAACCCACCTCGCTTACTAATTATGCCTGGGCTGCTAAGACCCACTCGAGAAGGTGTTTAGGGGAGGCACCTTCCGCTATTCGAGAGGGCGCCTGTGGCCTATGTAAGTGGTGCAAACTTCTTGTCTTGAAGTTTGATTGGTCTCCCGCCTAAACCAAGCTACTCAGTCTCTTTTCTCCACCGAATTTTCCTACTGAGCTATCCTCATACTATTATTCTTGACATCTCCGATTAGCATATAAATAGTCGCCTAGGCCATCACTCCTTCGAATACCCTGGATCAGCTGGGGCTGGTCCCCGGCAGGTGGCGCCCAAACAGGGACCTCAGAAGGCAATACTCAAAGAGCTGAGCAGACACGAACCACGCAATCAGCAGGCAATATGCATGGAGATCAGCAGTGACGAATCATGCTGCTCAACTGGCAATATTCAAGCAGGTGACCAGGCAGGAATCACGCAGCTCAGCTGGCAATTGTCAAGCAGATGAGCCGACAGGAATCACGCAGCTCAGCTGGCAATTGTCATGCAGATGAGCCGGCAGGAATCACGCAGCTCAGTAGGCCCTGATCACGTGACTCTGCAGGCACTGATGCCGTGGCTGATCAAGTCCAGATCACGTGACTGAGCATGCACTGATCACGTGGCTATCATGCACTGATCACTTGGCTGGTCATACACTGATCACGTGCCTGGTCATTCACACATCCCGTGACTAATCATGAACTGATCTCATGGCTATCATGCACTGATCACGTGGGTATCATGCACTGATTACGTGGCTGGTCACACACGTATCACGTGACTGATCATGAACTGGTCACGTGGCTCTCATGCACTGATTACGTGGCTATCACGCACTGATCACGTGGCTGATCATGCACTGATCACGTAATTGATCATGCACTGATCACGTGACTGATCATGCACTGATCACGTGACTGATCATGCACTGATCACTTGATTGATCATGCACTGATCACGTTACTGATCATGCACTGATCACGTGGCTATCATGCACTGCTCGAGTGGCTGATCATGCAGTGATCACGTAGCTACCATGTACCGGTCACGTGACTGATCATGCACCCATCCGGTGACTGATCATGCACTGATCACGTGGCTATCATGCACTGTTCACGTGGCCGATCATACACTGATCACCTGCCTGGTCATGCACAGATCACGTCACTAATCATGAACTGATCACATAGCTATCAACACATCACGTGGCTATCATGCACTGCTCATGTGGCTGATCATGCAATGATCACGTAGCTACCATGTATTGGTCACGTGACTGATCATGCACTGATCACGTAAATGATCATGCACTGATCACGTGATTGATCATGCACTGATCACGTGACTGTGCCGTCAGTGACCAGGTGGCTGATCATGCACTGATATCGTGACTGAGCATGCACTGATCATGTGCCGGGAGCCGGTGAGGCATTCCACTCTGGACAAAGGTCATGAGGAAGGAGGCTCGGCATACGCAAATGCGGGATCGAGCCTCAGGAGTCCACCCGGATATTCTCGAGCATCTCCCACCCCAAAAAACCAGAGTCTGCCTACTTTATTGCTTTGTGCTCTCACCTCTGATTTCACTGGGGGCTGTGCCCCACCACCATCTCGCTCTCTCTGTCAAAGAGTTAACTTACAGCTCCAGTTCATAAAGTTCCTTGTCATCCTTCCCTTTAACTTCCAGCTGAGTCTCCATCTGGAGCGTGGAACCCACCACGCTTACTAATGATGCCTGGGCTGCTAAGACCCACTCGAGAAGGTGTCTAGGGTGAGGCATCTTCCGCTATTCGAGAGGGCGTCTGCGGCCTACGGAAGTGGTGCAAACTTCTTGTCTTGAAGTTTGATTGGTCTCCCAAGCTACTCAGTCTCTTTTCTCCACTGAATTATCCTACTGAGCTATCCTCATACTATTATTCTTGATATCTCTGATTAGCATATAAATAGTCGCCAAGGCCATCTCTCCTTCGAATACCCTGGATCAGCTGGGGCTGGTCCCCGGCAGGTGGCGCCCGAACAGGGACCTCAGGAGGCAATACTCAAAGAGCTGAGCAGACACGAACCACGCAATCAGCAGGCAATAAGCATGGAGCTCAGCAGTGACGAATCATGCTGCTCAACTGGCAATAATCAAGCAGGTGACCAGGCAGGAATCACGCAGCTCAGCTGGCAATTGTCATGCAGATGAGCCGGCAGGAATCACGGAGCTCAGCAGGCCCTGATCACGTGACTCTGCAGGCACTGATCACGTGGCTGATCAAGTCCACATCATGTGACTGAGCATGCACTGATCACGTGGCTATCATGCACTGATCACGTGACTGCGCATGCACTGATGACGTGGCTGATCAGGCACTGATCACATGGCTAATCATGCACTGATCACCTGTTTCTCAGGCAATGATCAGTTACTGACAGGCGCTGATCATGGGACTGTGCACGCACTGATCACGTGGCTATCATGCACTGATCACGTGACTGCGCGTGCACTGATGACGTGGCTGATCGGGCACTGATCCCGGGTTTATAAGGCAGTGATCAGGGACTGACAGGAGCTGATCATGGGACTGTGCACGCACTGATCACGTGGCTGATCAGGAACTGACCACATGACTGTGCATGCAGTGATCACGTGGCTGGTCGTTCACTGATCACGTGTTTATCATAAGGTGATCACGTGACTGAGAGGCGCTGATCACGTGACTGTGCCGTCAGTGATCACGTGGCTGATCATGCACTGATATCGTGACTGAGCATGCACTGATCATGTGCCGGGAGCCGGTGAGGCATTCCACTCTGGACAAAGGTCATGAGGAAGGAGGCTCAGCATACGCAAATGCGGGATCGAGCCTCAGGAGTCCACCCGGATATTCTCGAGCATCTCCCCCCCAAAAAAACCAGAGTCTGCCTACTTTATTGCTTTGTGCTCTCACCTCTGATTTCACTGGGGTCTGTGCTCCACCACCATCTCGCTCTCTCTGTCAAAGAGTTAACTTACAGCTCCAGTTCATAAAGTTCCTTGTCATTCTTCCCTTTAACTTCCAGCTGAGTCTCCATATGGAGCCTGGAACCCACCACGCTTACTAATTATGCCTGGGCTGCTAAGACCCACTCGAGAATGTGTCTAGGGTGAGGCATCTTCCGCTATTCGAGAGGGCATCTGCGGCCTACGGAAGTGGTGCAAACTTCTTGTCTTGAAGTTTGATTGGTCTCCCAAGCTACTCAGTCTCTTTTCTCCACCGAATTATCCTACTGAGCTATCCTCATACTATTATTCTTGACATCTCTGATTAGCATATAAATAGTCGCCTAGGCCATCTCTCCTTCGAATACCCTGGATCAGCTGGGGCTGGTCCCCGGCAGGTGGCGCCCGAACAGGGACCTCAGGAGGCAATACTCAAAGAGATGAGCAGACACGAACCACGCAATCAGCAGGCAATAAGCATGGAGCTCAGCAGTGACGAATCATGCTGCTCAACTGGCAATAATCAAGCAGGTGACCAGGCAGGAATCACGCAGCTCAGCTGGCAATTGTCATGCAGATGAGCCGGCAGGAATCACGGAGCTCAGCAGGCCCTGATCACGTGACTCTGCAGGCACTGATCACGTGGCTGATCAAGTCCACATCATGTGACTGAGCATGCACTGATCACGTGGCTATCATGCACTGATCACGTGTCTCATCGTACACTTATCACGTGGCTGATCATGCACTAATCACGTTGCTTAACATGCACTGATCAGTTTGCTATCATGCACTGATCACGTGGCTGAACATACACTGATCATGGGACTGCGCATGCACTGATCACGTGATTGATAATGCACTGATCACGTGGCTATCATGCAATGATCACGTGTCTAGCATGCACTGAACACGTGGCTGATCATACACTGATCATGTGACTGATCATGACTGATCACGTGCCTGATCATGCACTGATCACGTGTCTGATCATGCACTGATCACAAAGCTGATCATACACTGACCAAGGGACTGTGCATGCACTGATCACTTCGCTGATCATGCACAGATCACCTGGCTGATCATGCACTGGTAACCTGGCTATCATACACTGATCACGTGACTGATCGTGCACTCTTCACTGGCCTGATCATGCACTGATCACGTGACTGTGCATGCACTGATCACGTGGCTGATCATGTACTCTTCAGGTGCCTGTTCATGCACTGATCACGTGGCTGATCATGCACTGATCACCTCGCTGACCATACACTGATCACATGACTGATCAAGCACTGATCACGTGCCTGATCATGCACTGATCACGTGGCTGATCATACACTGATCACGAAGCTGATCACACACTGATCACGTAACTGTGCATGCACTGATCACGTGGCTGATCATGCACTGATCATGTGACTGAGCATGCACTGATCACGTACTATCATGCATTGATCACTTGGCTATCATGCACTGATCACGTGGCAGATCATACACTGATCAGGTGGCTGATCATGTACTGGTCAAGTGGCTATCATGCACTGATTACGCGGCTGATCATACAGAGATTACGTGGCTATCATGCAGTGATCACGTGGCTGATCATGCACTGATCACGTGACTGATCATGCACCTATCACGTGGCTATCATGCACTAATCATGTGGCTAATCTTACATTGATCACCTAAATAATCATGCACTGATCACCTGGCGATCTTGCACTGATCCCGTGGCTGATCAGGCACTGATAACTTAGCTATCATGAACTGATCACATGACTGGGCCAGAACTGATCACGTGGATATCATACACTGGACACGTGACAGATCATGCACTGATCACGTGACTGATCATGCACTGATCTGGTGGCTATCATGCATTGATCACGTGGTTGATCATACACTGTTCACCTGACTGATCATGCACTGATCACGTGGCTATCATGCACTGATCACGTGGCTATCATGCACTGATCACTTGGCTATCATGCACTGATCACGTGGCTGATCATGCAGTGATCTGTTGGCTATCATGCACTGTTCACAGGCCTATCATGCACTGATCACCTGGATGATCATACACTGATGAAGTGGCTATCATGCACTGATCACGTGACTTTTCATGCACTGATCACGTGGTTATCATGCACTTTTCACGTGTCTATCATGCACTGATCACTTGGCTATCATGCACTGATCACGTGGCTGATCATGCAGTGATCTGTTGGCTCTCATGCACTAATCACGTGCCTATCATGCACTTAGCACGTGGATGATCATACACTGATCACGAGGCTGATCATACACTGATAACGTGACTGATCATGCACTAATCAAGTGGCTATCATGCACTGATTACGTGGCTAGCATGAACTGATCACCTGGCTGATCATGCAGTGATCTGTTGGCTATCATGCACTGATCACGTGGTTATCATGCACTGATCACCTGGCTATCATGCACTGATCACTTGGCTAGCATGCACTGATCACGTGGCTGATCATGCAGTGATCTGTTGGTTCTCATGCACTGATCACGTGCCTATCATGCACTGAGCACTTGGATGATCATACACTGATCACGAGGCTGATCATACACTGATAACGTGACTGATCATGCAGTAATCAAGTGGCTATCATGCACTGATTACGTGGCTAGCATGCACTGATCACGTGAATGATCATGCAGTGATCACGTCGCTATCATGCACTGATCTCGAGATTGGGCATGCACTGATCACGAGGATGATCATACAGTGATCACGTTCAGATCATGCACTGAAGACGTGATTGATCATGCACTGATCATTTGGCTATCATGCACTGATCACGTTCCTATCATGCCTGAACACGGGATGCACATGAACTGATCACGTACATGTAGGCAATGATCACGTGGGAATCATGCACTCCTCATGTGACTGAGCATGCACTGATCACGTAGCTATCATGCATTGATCACTTGGCTATCATGCACTGAACACGTGGCTGGTCATACACTGATCACGTGACTGCACATGCACTGATCACGTGGCTGATCATACAGTGATCACGTGGCTGACCATGCACTGATTTCGTGTCTGATCATGCACTGATCTCGTAGCTATCATGCACTGATCACGTGACTGTGCATGCACTGATCACGTGGCTGATCATGCACAGATCACGTGGCTTTTCATGCAATGATAGCCTGGCTATCATACACTGATCACGTGACTGATCATGCACTCTTCACTGGCCTGATCGTGCACTGATCACGTGGCTGATCATGCAATGATCACGAAGCTAATCATACACTGATCACGTGACTGTGCCTGCACTGATCATGTGGCTGATCATGCATTAATCACGTGGGAGATCATGCACTGATCAAGTGGCTGATCATACACTGCTCACATGACTGATAATGCACTAAACACGTTGTGGATCATGCACTGATCACGTGGCTGATCATACAATGATCACGTGGCTGTTCATGCACTGATCACGTGGCTGATCATACACTGATCACGGGACTGTGCAGGCACTGATCACCTGGCTGCTCATGCACTGATCTCGTGGCTGATCATACACTGATCATGTGGCTGATCATACACTAATCACGTGGCTGATCATGCACTGATCACGTGGCTGATCATAAACTGATCACATGACTTATCATGCACTGATCAGGTGTCTGATCATGCACTGATCACGTACATGATCATGCACTGATCATTGGCTGATCATACACTGATCACGTGACTACGCATGCACTGATCACTTGGCTGATCATGCACTGATCACGAGGCTGATCATGCACTGATAACTGGACTATCACACACTGATCACGTGACTGATCATGCACTGAACACGTGGCTAATCATGCACTGATCAAGAAGCTGATCATACACTGATCACGTGACTGTGCATGCACTGATCACGAAGCTGATCATACACTGATCACGTGACTGATCATGCACTGATCACGTGGCTGATCATGCAGTGATCATATGACTGATTATGCACTGATCGCTTAGCTATAATGCACTGATCACAAGAATGCACATGCCATGATCATGTGACTGATCATGCACTGATCACGTGGCTATCATGCACTGATCACGTGGTTAATCATGCACTGATCACGTGACTGATTATGCACTGATCGCGTAGCTATCATGCACTGATCACATGACTGCGCATGCCATGATCACGTGACTGATCATGCACTGATCACGTGGCTGTCATGCACTGATCATGTGGCTAATAATACATTGATCACCTAAATAATCATGCACTGATAACGGGGCGACCTTGCACTGATCACGTGGCTGATCAGGCACTGATAACTTAGCTATCATGCACTGATCACATGACTGTGCAAGAACTGACAACGTGGATATCATACACTGGACACGTGACAGATCATGCACTGATCACTTGACTGATCATGCACTGATCTGGTGGCTATCATGCATTGATCCCGTTGTTGATCATACAATGATCACGTGACTGATCATGCACTCATCACATGGCTATAATGCACTGATCACTTGGCTATCATGCACTGATCACGTGCCTATCATGCACTGATCACGTGGATGATCATACATTGATCACGAGGCTGATTATACACTGATCACGTGACTGATCATGCACTGATCAAGTGGCTATCATGCACTGATCACGTGGCTAGCATGCACTGATCACGTGAATGATCATGCAGTGATCACGTGACTGATTATGAACTGATTTCGTAGCTATCATGCACTGATCACATGACTGCCCATGCCATGATCACGTGACTGATCATGCACGGATCAGGTGGCTATCATGCACTGATCACGTGGCTGATCATACACTGATCATGTGGCTGATCATGCACTCATCACGTTGCGTATCCTTCACTCATCACGTGGCTGATCATGCACTGATCACGTGGCTGATGATGCACTAATCACGTGGCTAATCATACATTGATAACATAACTAATCATGCACTGATCCCTTGGCAATCTTGCACTGATCACGTGACTGATCATGCACTGATCTGGTGGCTACCATGCATTGATCCCGTGGTTGATCGTACACTGATCACGTGACTGATCATGCACTAGTCACGTGGCTGATCATACATTCAACACGTGACTGATCATGCACTGATCACCTGGCTATCCTGCACTGATAACGTAGCTGATCATGCACTGATCACGTGATTGATCATGCACTGAAGATGTGACTGATCATGCACTGATCACGTGGCTATCATGCACTGATCAAGTGGCTGATCATACTCTGCTCCCGAAACTGATCATGCACTGATCACGTGGCTGATCAGAAACTGATCACGTGACTGAGCATACAGTGATAAGTGTCTGAATATTGCTGATCATGTTATTGATCATGCGGTGATCACTTGGGTATCGTGCACTGATCACCTGACTCCCATGCACTGATCATGTAACTGTAGGCAATGATCACATGGCTATCATGCAGTGATCACGTGGCTGATCATGCACTGATCACGTGACTGCACGTGCACTGATGACGTGGCTGATCATACAGTGATCACGTGACTGATCATGCACTGATCATGTGGCTGATCATGCACTAATCACGTTGCTGATCATGGACTGGTCAGGTGGCTATCATGCACTGATTATGGGGCTGATCATTCACTGATCACATGGCAATAATTCACTGATCACGTGTCTTATCAAACACTGATCACTTGACTGATCATGCACTGATCACATGCCTGATCATGCACTGATCACGTGGCTGATCATGCACTGATCACGAAGCTGATCATACACTGATCACGAGACTGCATGCACTGATCATTTGGATGATCATGCACTGATCAAGGGGCTGATTATGCACTGATCACGTGGCTGATCATACAATGTTCACGTGACTGATAATGCACTGATCACGTGCCTGATCATGCACTGATTACGTGGCTGAGCATGCACTGATCACGAAGCTGATCATACACTGATCACGCGACTGTGCATGCACTGAAAACGTGGGTGATCATGCATTCATCACGTGGCTGATCATGCACTGATCACATGGCTGATAATACACTGTTCATGTGCCTGATCATGCACTAAATATGTTGCGGATAATGCAATGATCGTGTGGCTGATCATACACTGATCACGTGGCTGATCATATTCTGATCACGTGGCTGATCAGGCACTGAATAATCATGTACTGTTCACGTGGCTATCATGCACTGATCACTGACTGATCATGCACTGATCACGTGGATATCATGCACTGCTCATGTGACTGAGCATGCACTGATCACTTAGCTATCATGCATTGATCACTTGGCTATCATGCACTGAACACGTGGCTGATCATACACTGATCACGTGACTGCATATGCACTGATCACGTGGCTGATCATACAGTGATCAAGTGGCTGATCATGCACTGATTACTTGGCTGATAATGCACAGATCTCGTAAGTATCATGCACTGATCACATGGCTATCATGCACTGATCCCATGGCTGATCATGCAGTGATCACCTGACTGATCATGCACAGTCGTGGCTATCATGCACTGATCACGTGGCTGATCATACACTGATCACGTGACTGATCATGCACTCTTCACGTGCCTGATCATGCACTGATCACGTGGCTGATTATGCACTGATCACGAAGCTCATCATACACTGATCACGTGACTGTGCATGCACTGATCACGTGGCTTATGATGCACTGATCACGTGGCTGATCATGCATTGATCACGTGCCTGATCATACACTGATCACGTGGCTGATCATGCACTAATCACGTTGTGGATCATGCAGTGATCACGTGGCTGAAAATACAGTGATCACGTGGCTGATCATGGACTGATCACGTGCGTGACCATGAACTGCTCACGTGGCTGATCATGCACTGATCATGAAGCTGATCATACACTGATCACGTGACTGTCCATGTACTGGTCATGTTGCTGATATTGCCCTGATCATGGGGCTGATCATACACTGATCACGTGGCTGATAATGCACTAATCACGTTGCTTATCATGCTCTGCTCAGGTGGCTATCATGCACTGATCACGTGGCTAATCATGCACTGATCACGTGTCTCATCGTACACTTATCACGTGGCTGATCATGCACTAATCACGTTGCTTAACATGCACTGATCAGTTTGCTATCATGCACTGATCACGTGGCTGAACATACACTGATCATGGGACTGCGCATGCACTGATCACGTGATTGATAATGCACTGATCACGTGGCTATCATGCAATGATCACGTGTCTAGCATGCACTGAACACGTGGCTGATCATACACTGATCATGTGACTGATCATGACTGATCACGTGCCTGATCATGCACTGATCACGTGTCTGATCATGCACTGATCACAAAGCTGATCATACACTGACCAAGGGACTGTGCATGCACTGATCACTTCGCTGATCATGCACAGATCACCTGGCTGATCATGCACTGGTAACCTGGCTATCATACACTGATCACGTGACTGATCGTGCACTCTTCACTGGCCTGATCATGCACTGATCACGTGACTGTGCATGCACTGATCACGTTGCTGATCATGCACTGATCACGTGGCTGATCATGTACTCTTCAGGTGCCTGTTCATGCACTGATCACGTGGCTGATCATGCACTGATCACCTCGCTGACCATACACTGATCACATGACTGATCAAGCACTGATCACGTGCCTGATCATGCACTGATCACGTGGCTGATCATACACTGATCACGAAGCTGATCACACACTGATCACGTAACTGTGCATGCACTGATCACGTGGCTGATCATGCACTGATCATGTGACTGAGCATGCACTGATCACGTGGCTGTCATGCACTGATCATGTGGCTAATAATACATTGATCACCTAAATAATCATGCACTGATAACGGGGCGACCTTGCACTGATCACGTGGCTGATCAGGCACTGATAACTTAGCTATCATGCACTGATCACATGACTGTGCAAGAACTGACAACGTGGATATCATACACTGGACACGTGACAGATCATGCACTGATCACTTGACTGATCATGCACTGATCTGGTGGCTATCATGCATTGATCCCGTTGTTGATCATACAATGATCACGTGACTGATCATGCACTCATCACATGGCTATAATGCACTGATCACTTGGCTATCATGCACTGATCACGTGCCTATCATGCACTGATCACGTGGATGATCATACATTGATCACGAGGCTGATTATACACTGATCACGTGACTGATCATGCACTGATCAAGTGGCTATCATGCACTGATCACGTGGCTAGCATGCACTGATCACGTGAATGATCATGCAGTGATCACGTGACTGATTATGAACTGATTTCGTAGCTATCATGCACTGATCACATGACTGCCCATGCCATGATCACGTGACTGATCATGCACGGATCAGGTGGCTATCATGCACTGATCACGTGGCTGATCATACACTGATCATGTGGCTGATCATGCACTCATCACGTTGCGTATCCTTCACTCATCACGTGGCTGATCATGCACTGATCACGTGGCTGATGATGCACTAATCACGTGGCTAATCATACATTGATAACATAACTAATCATGCACTGATCCCTTGGCAATCTTGCACTGATCACGTGACTGATCATGCACTGATCTGGTGGCTACCATGCATTGATCCCGTGGTTGATCGTACACTGATCACGTGACTGATCATGCACTAGTCACGTGGCTGATCATACATTCAACACGTGACTGATCATGCACTGATCACCTGGCTATCCTGCACTGATAACGTAGCTGATCATGCACTGATCACGTGATTGATCATGCACTGAAGATGTGACTGATCATGCACTGATCACGTGGCTATCATGCACTGATCAAGTGGCTGATCATACTCTGCTCCCGAAACTGATCATGCACTGATCACGTGGCTGATCAGAAACTGATCACGTGACTGAGCATACAGTGATAAGTGTCTGAATATTGCTGATCATGTTATTGATCATGCGGTGATCACTTGGGTATCGTGCACTGATCACCTGACTCCCATGCACTGATCATGTAACTGTAGGCAATGATCACATGGCTATCATGCAGTGATCACGTGGCTGATCATGCACTGATCACGTGACTGCACGTGCACTGATGACGTGGCTGATCATACAGTGATCACGTGACTGATCATGCACTGATCATGTGGCTGATCATGCACTAATCACGTTGCTGATCATGGACTGGTCAGGTGGCTATCATGCACTGATTATGGGGCTGATCATTCACTGATCACATGGCAATAATGCACTGATCACGTGTCTTATCAAACACTGATCACTTGACTGATCATGCACTGATCACGTGCCTGATCATGCACTGATCACGTGGCTGATCATGCACTGATCACGAAGCTGATCATACACTGATCACGAGACTGCATGCACTGATCATTTGGATGATCATGCACTGATCAAGGGGCTGATTATGCACTGATCACGTGGCTGATCATACAATGTTCACGTGACTGATAATGCACTGATCACGTGCCTGATCATGCACTGATTACGTGGCTGAGCATGCACTGATCACGAAGCTGATCATACACTGATCACGCGACTGTGCATGCACTGAAAACGTGGGTGATCATGCATTCATCACGTGGCTGATCATGCACTGATCACATGGCTGATAATACACTGTTCATGTGCCTGATCATGCACTAAATATGTTGCGGATAATGCAATGATCGTGTGGCTGATCATACACTGATCACGTGGCTGATCATATTCTGATCACGTGGCTGATCAGGCACTGAATAATCATGTACTGTTCACGTGGCTATCATGCACTGATCACGTGACTGATCATGCACTGATCACGTGGATATCATGCACTGCTCATGTGACTGAGCATGCACTGATCACTTAGCTATCATGCATTGATCACTTGGCTATCATGCACTGAACACGTGGCTGATCATACACTGATCACGTGACTGCATATGCACTGATCACGTGGCTGATCATACAGTGATCAAGTGGCTGATCATGCACTGATTACTTGGCTGATAATGCACAGATCTCGTAAGTATCATGCACTGATCACATGGCTATCATGCACTGATCCCATGGCTGATCATGCAGTGATCACCTGACTGATCATGCACAGTCGTGGCTATCATGCACTGATCACGTGGCTGATCATACACTGATCACGTGACTGATCATGCACTCTTCACGTGCCTGATCATGCACTGATCACGTGGCTGATTATGCACTGATCACGAAGCTCATCATACACTGATCACGTGACTGTGCATGCACTGATCACGTGGCTTATGATGCACTGATCACGTGGCTGATCATGCATTGATCACGTGCCTGATCATACACTGATCACGTGGCTGATCATGCACTAATCACGTTGTGGATCATGCAGTGATCACGTGGCTGAAAATACAGTGATCACGTGGCTGATCATGGACTGATCACGTGCGTGACCATGAACTGCTCACGTGGCTGATCATGCACTGATCATGAAGCTGATCATACACTGATCACGTGACTGTCCATGTACTGGTCATGTTGCTGATATTGCCCTGATCATGGGGCTGATCATACACTGATCACGTGGCTGATAATGCACTAATCACGTTGCTTATCATGCTCTGCTCAGGTGGCTATCATGCACTGATCACGTGGCTAATCATGCACTGATCACGTGTCTCATCGTACACTTATCACGTGGCTGATCATGCACTAATCACGTTGCTTAACATGCACTGATCAGTTTGCTATCATGCACTGATCACGTGGCTGAACATACACTGATCATGGGACTGTGCATGCACTGATCACGTGATTGATAATGCACTGATCACGTGGCTATCATGCAATGATCACGTGTCTAGCATGCACTGAACACGTGGCTGATCATACACTGATCATGTGACTGATCATGACTGATCACGTGCCTGATCATGCACTGATCACGTGTCTGATCATGCACTGATCACAAAGCTGATCATACACTGACCAAGGGACTGTGCATGCACTGATCACTTCGCTGATCATGCACAGATCACCTGGCTGATCATGCACTGGTAACCTGGCTATCATACACTGATCACGTGACTGATCGTGCACTCTTCACTGGCCTGATCATGCACTGATCACGTGACTGTGCATGCACTGATCACGTTGCTGATCATGCACTGATCACGTGGCTGATCATGTACTCTTCAGGTGCCTGTTCATGCACTGATCACGTGGCTGATCATGCACTGATCACCTCGCTGACCATACACTGATCACATGACTGATCAAGCACTGATCACGTGCCTGATCATGCACTGATCACGTGGCTGATCATACACTGATCACGAAGCTGATCACACACTGATCACGTAACTGTGCATGCACTGATCACGTGGCTGATCATGCACTGATCATGTGACTGAGCATGCACCGATCACGTACTATCATGCATTGATCACTTGGCTATCATGCACTGATCACGTGGCAGATCATGCACTGATCACGTGTCTGATCATGCACTGATCACAAAGCTGATCATACACTGACCAAGGGACTGTGCATGCACTGATCACTTCGCTGATCATGCACAGATCACCTGGCTGATCATGCACTGGTAACCTGGCTATCATACACTGATCACGTGACTGATCGTGCACTCTTCACTGGCCTGATCATGCACTGATCACGTGACTGTGCATGCACTGATCACGTTGCTGATCATGCACTGATCACGTGGCTGATCATGTACTCTTCAGGTGCCTGTTCATGCACTGATCACGTGGCTGATCATGCACTGATCACCTCGCTGACCATACACTGATCACATGACTGATCAAGCACTGATCACGTGCCTGATCATGCACTGATCACGTGGCTGATCATACACTGATCACGAAGCTGATCACACACTGATCACGTAACTGTGCATGCACTGATCACGTGGCTGATCATGCACTGATCATGTGACTGAGCATGCACCGATCACGTACTATCATGCATTGATCACTTGGCTATCATGCACTGATCACGTGGCAGATCATACACTGATCAGGTGGCTGATCATGTACTGGTCAAGTGGCTATCATGCACTGATTACGCGGCTGATCATACAGAGATTACGTGGCTATCATGCAGTGATCACGTGGCTGATCATGCACTGATCACGTGACTGATCATGCACTGATCACGTGGCTATCATGCACTAATCATGTGGCTAATCTTACATTGATCACCTAAATAATCATGCACTGATCACCTGGCGATCTTGCACTGATCCCGTGGCTGATCAGGCACTGATAACTTAGCTATCATGAACTGATCACATGACTGGGCCAGAACTGATCACGTGGATATCATACACTGGACACGTGACAGATCATGCACTGATCACGTGACTGATCATGCACTGATCTGGTGGCTATCATGCATTGATCACGTGGTTGATCATACACTGTTCACCTGACTGATCATGCACTGATCACGTGGCTATCATGCACTGATCACGTGGCTATCATGCACTGATCACTTGGCTATCATGCACTGATCACGTGGCTGATCATGCAGTGATCTGTTGGCTATCATGCACTGTTCACAGGCCTATCATGCACTGATCACCTGGATGATCATACACTGATGAAGTGGCTATCATGCACTGATCACGTGACTTTTCATGCACTGATCACGTGGTTATCATGCACTTTTCACGTGTCTATCATGCACTGATCACTTGGCTATCATGCACTGATCACGTGGCTGATCATGCAGTGATCTGTTGGCTCTCATGCACTAATCACGTGCCTATCATGCACTTAGCACGTGGATGATCATACACTGATCACGAGGCTGATCATACACTGATAACGTGACTGATCATGCACTAATCAAGTGGCTATCATGCACTGATTACGTGGCTAGCATGAACTGATCACCTGGCTGATCATGCAGTGATCTGTTGGCTATCATGCACTGATCACGTGGTTATCATGCACTGATCACCTGGCTATCATGCACTGATCACTTGGCTAGCATGCACTGATCACGTGGCTGATCATGCAGTGATCTGTTGGTTCTCATGCACTGATCACGTGCCTATCATGCACTGAGCACTTGGATGATCATACACTGATCACGAGGCTGATCATACACTGATAACGTGACTGATCATGCAGTAATCAAGTGGCTATCATGCACTGATTACGTGGCTAGCATGCACTGATCACGTGAATGATCATGCAGTGATCACGTCGCTATCATGCACTGATCTCGAGATTGGGCATGCACTGATCACGAGGATGATCATACAGTGATCACGTTCAGATCATGCACTGAAGACGTGATTGATCATGCACTGATCATTTGGCTATCATGCACTGATCACGTTCCTATCATGCCCTGAACACGGGATGCACATGAACTGATCACGTACATGTAGGCAATGATCACGTGGGAATCATGCACTCCTCATGTGACTGAGCATGCACTGATCACGTAGCTATCATGCATTGATCACTTGGCTATCATGCACTGAACACGTGGCTGGTCATACACTGATCACGTGACTGCACATGCACTGATCACGTGGCTGATCATACAGTGATCACGTGGCTGACCATGCACTGATTTCGTGTCTGATCATGCACTGATCTCGTAGCTATCATGCACTGATCACGTGACTGTGCATGCACTGATCACGTGGCTGATCATGCACAGATCACGTGGCTTTTCATGCAATGATAGCCTGGCTATCATACACTGATCACGTGACTGATCATGCACTCTTCACTGGCCTGATCATGCACTGATCACGTGGCTGATCATGCAATGATCACGAAGCTAATCATACACTGATCACGTGACTGTGCCTGCACTGATCATGTGGCTGATCATGCATTAATCACGTGGGAGATCATGCACTGATCAAGTGGCTGATCATACACTGCTCACATGACTGATAATGCACTAAACACGTTGTGGATCATGCACTGATCACGTGGCTGATCATACAATGATCACGTGGCTGTTCATGCACTGATCACGTGGCTGATCATACACTGATCACGGGACTGTGCAGGCACTGATCACCTGGCTGCTCATGCACTGATCTCGTGGCTGATCATACACTGATCATGTGGCTGATCATACACTAATCACGTGGCTGATCATGCACTGATCACGTGGCTGATCATAAACTGATCACATGACTTATCATGCACTGATCAGGTGTCTGATCATGCACTGATCACGTACATGATCATGCACTGATCATTTGGCTGATCATACACTGATCACGTGACTACGCATGCACTGATCACTTGGCTGATCATGCACTGATCACGAGGCTGATCATGCACTGATAACTGGACTATCACACACTGATCACGTGACTGATCATGCACTGAACACGTGGCTAATCATGCACTGATCAAGAAGCTGATCATACACTGATCACGTGACTGTGCATGCACTGATCACGAAGCTGATCATACACTGATCACGTGACTGATCATGCACTGATCACGTGGCTGATCATGCAGTGATCATATGACTGATTATGCACTGATCGCTTAGCTATAATGCACTGATCACAAGAATGCACATGCCATGATCATGTGACTGATCATGCACTGATCACGTGGCTATCATGCACTGATCACGTGGTTAATCATGCACTGATCACGTGACTGATTATGCACTGATCGCGTAGCTATCATGCACTGATCACATGACTGCGCATGCCATGATCACGTGACTGATCATGCACTGATCACGTGGCTGTCATGCACTGATCATGTGGCTAATAATACATTGATCACCTAAATAATCATGCACTGATAACGGGGCGACCTTGCACTGATCACGTGGCTGATCAGGCACTGATAACTTAGCTATCATGCACTGATCACATGACTGTGCAAGAACTGACAACGTGGATATCATACACTGGACACGTGACAGATCATGCACTGATCACTTGACTGATCATGCACTGATCTGGTGGCTATCATGCATTGATCCCGTTGTTGATCATACAATGATCACGTGACTGATCATGCACTCATCACATGGCTATAATGCACTGATCACTTGGCTATCATGCACTGATCACGTGCCTATCATGCACTGATCACGTGGATGATCATACATTGATCACGAGGCTGATTATACACTGATCACGTGACTGATCATGCACTGATCAAGTGGCTAGCATGCACTGATCACGTGGCTAGCATGCACTGATCACGTGAATGATCATGCAGTGATCACGTGACTGATTATGAACTGATTTCGTAGCTATCATGCACTGATCACATGACTGCCCATGCCATGATCACGTGACTGATCATGCACGGATCAGGTGGCTATCATGCACTGATCACGTGGCTGATCATACACTGATCATGTGGCTGATCATGCACTCATCACGTTGCGTATCCTTCACTCATCACGTGGCTGATCATGCACTGATCACGTGGCTGATGATGCACTAATCACGTGGCTAATCATACATTGATAACATAACTAATCATGCACTGATCCCTTGGCAATCTTGCACTGATCACGTGACTGATCATGCACTGATCTGGTGGCTACCATGCATTGATCCCGTGGTTGATCGTACACTGATCACGTGACTGATCATGCACTAGTCACGTGGCTGATCATACATTCAACACGTGACTGATCATGCACTGATCACCTGGCTATCCTGCACTGATAACGTAGCTGATCATGCACTGATCACGTGATTGATCATGCACTGAAGACGTGACTGATCATGCACTGATCACGTGGCTATCATGCACTGATCAAGTGGCTGATCATACTCTGCTCCCGAAACTGATCATGCACTGATCACGTGGCTGATCAGAAACTGATCACGTGACTGAGCATACAGTGATAAGTGTCTGAATATTGCTGATCATGGTATTGATCATGCGGTGATCACTTGGGTATCGTGCACTGATCACCTGACTCCCATGCACTGATCATGTAACTGTAGGCAATGATCACATGGCTATCATGCAGTGATCACGTGGCTGATCATGCACTGATCACGTGACTGCACGTGCACTGATGACGTGGCTGATCATACAGTGATCACGTGACTGATCATGCACTGATCATGTGGCTGATCATGCACTAATCACGTTGCTGATCATGGACTGGTCAGGTGGCTATCATGCACTGATTATGGGGCTGATCATTCACTGATCACATGGCAATAATGCACTGATCACCTGTCTTATCAAACACTGATCACTTGACTGATCATGCACTGATCACGTGCCTGATCATGCACTGATCACGTGGCTGATCATGCACTGATCACGAAGCTGATCATACACTGATCACGAGACTGCATGCACTGATCATTTGGATGATCATGCACTGATCAAGGGGCTGATTATGCACTGATCACGTGGCTGATCATACAATGTTCACGTGACTGATAATGCACTGATCACGTGCCTGATCATGCACTGATTACGTGGCTGAGCATGCACTGATCACGAAGCTGATCATACACTGAACACGCGACTGTGCATGCACTGAAAACGTGGGTGATCATGCATTCATCACGTGGCTGATCATGCACTGATCACATGGCTGATAATACACTGTTCATGTGCCTGATCATGCACTAAATATGTTGCGGATAATGCAATGATCGTGTGGCTGATCATACACTGATCACGTGGCTGATCATATTCTGATCACGTGGCTGATCAGGCACTGAATAATCATGTACTGTTCACGTGGCTATCATGCACTGATCACGTGACTGATCATGCACTGATCACGTGGATATCATGCACTGCTCATGTGACTGAGCATGCACTGATCACTTAGCTATCATGCATTGATCACTTGGCTATCATGCACTGAACACGTGGCTGATCATACACTGATCACGTGACTGCATATGCACTGATCACGTGGCTGATCATACAGTGATCAAGTGGCTGATCATGCACTGATTACTTGGCTGATAATGCACAGATCTCGTAAGTATCATGCACTGATCACATGGCTATCATGCACTGATCCCATGGCTGATCATGCAGTGATCACCTGACTGATCATGCACAGTCGTGGCTATCATGCACTGATCACGTGGCTGATCATACACTGATCACGTGACTGATCATGCACTCTTCACGTGCCTGATCATGCACTGATCACGTGGCTGATTATGCACTGATCACGAAGCTCATCATACACTGATCACGTGACTGTGCATGCACTGATCACGTGGCTTATGATGCACTGATCACGTGGCTGATCATGCATTGATCACGTGCCTGATCATACACTGATCACGTGGCTGATCATGCACTAATCACGTTGTGGATCATGCAGTGATCACGTGGCTGAAAATACAGTGATCACGTGGCTGATCATGGACTGATCACGTGCGTGACCATGAACTGCTCACGTGGCTGATCATGCACTGATCATGAAGCTGATCATACACTGATCACGTGACTGTCCATGTACTGGTCATGTTGCTGATATTGCCCTGATCATGGGGCTGATCATACACTGATCACGTGGCTGATAATGCACTAATCACGTTGCTTATCATGCTCTGCTCAGGTGGCTATCATGCACTGATCACGTGGCTAATCATGCACTGATCACGTGTCTCATCGTACACTTATCACGTGGCTGATCATGCACTAATCACGTTGCTTAACATGCACTGATCAGTTTGCTATCATGCACTGATCACGTGGCTGAACATACACTGATCATGGGACTGCGCATGCACTGATCACGTGATTGATAATGCACTGATCACGTGGCTATCATGCAATGATCACGTGTCTAGCATGCACTGAACACGTGGCTGATCATACACTGCTCACGTGACTGCACATGCACTAATCACGTGACTGCACATGCACTGATCACGTAATTGTATGCAATGATCACGTGGCTATCATGCACTGATCACGTGGCTAATCATGCACTGCTCATGTGACAGAGCATGCACTGATCACGTAGCTATCATGCATTGATCACTGGTCTATCATGTACTGATCACGTGACTGCACATGCAGTGATCACATAATTGTAGGCAATGATTACGTGGCTATCATGCACTGCTCATGTGACTGAGCATGCACTGATTACGTAGCTATCATGCATTGATCACTTGACTATCATGCACTGAACACGTGGCTGATCATACACTGATCACGTGACTGCACATGCACTGATCACGTGACTGATCATACAGTGATCACGTGGCTGATCATGCACTGATTACGTGGCTGATCATGCACTGATCTCATATCTATCATGCACTGATCACATGGCTATCATGCACTGATCACGTGGCTGATCATACACTGATCACGTGACTGACCATGCACTGATCACGAGTCTGATTATGCACTGATCACTTGGCTGATCATGCACTGATCACAAAGCTGATCATACACTGATCACGTGACTGTGCATGCACTGATCACGTGGCTGATCATGCACTGATCACGTGGCTGTTCATGCAATGATAACCTGGCTATCATACACTGATTATGTGTCTGATCATGCACTCTTCACTGGCCTTATCATGCACTGATCATGTGGCTGATCATGCAATGATCACGAAGCTGATCATACACTGATCACGTGACTGTGCCTGCACTGACCATGTGGTTGATCATGCACTGATCACGTGGGAGAGCATGAACTGATCACGTGGCTGATCATACACTGATCACGTGACTGATCATGCACTAATCACTTTGCGTATTATGCAATGATCACGTGGCTGATCATACGCTGATCACGTGGCTGTTCATGCACTGATCACGTGGCTGAAATACACTGATCAAATTACTGATGATGCATTGATCACGTGCCTGATCATGCACTGATCACGAAGCTGGTCATACACTGATCACGTGGCTGATCATACACTGATCACGTGACTGATCATGCACTAATCACGTTGCGGATTATGCAATGATCACGTGGCTGTTCATGCACTGTTCACGTGGCTGAAATACACTGAACAAATTACTGATAATGCACTGATCACGTGCCTGTTCATGCACTGTTCACGAAGCTGATCATACACTGATCACGTGGCTGATCATACACTGATCACATGACTGTGCATGCACTGATCACGTGGCTGATCATGCACTGATCATTTGGCTGATAATGCACTGATCACGTGGCTGATCATGCACTGATCACGTGGCTGATCATACACTGATCACGTGGCTGATCATGCACTGATTACGTGGCTTATCATACACTGATCACATGACTTATCATGCACTGATCAGGTGCCTGATCATGCACTAATCACGTACCTGATCATGCACTGATCATTTGGCTGATCATACACTGATCCCGTGACTGCGCATGCACTGAACACTTGACTGATCATTCACTGATCACCTGGCTATAATGCACTGATCATGTGTCTATAATGCACTAATCACGTGACTGCGCATGAACTGATCACTTACCTGTTCATGCACTGATTACATGGCTATCATGCACTGATCATGTGGCTGATCATGCAATGATCACGAAGCTGATCATACACTGATCGCGTGACTGTGCCTGCACTGATCATGTGGTTTATCATGCACTGATCACGTGGGAGATCATGAACTGATCACGTGGCTGATCATACACTGATCACGTGACTGATCATGCACTAATCACGTTGCGGATTATGCAATGATCACGTAGCTGTTCATGCACTGATTACGTGGCTGAAATACACTGATCAAATTACTGATAATGCACTGATCACGTGCCTGATCATGCACTGATCACGAAGCTGATCATACACTGATCACGTGGCTGATCATACATTGATCACATGACTGTGCATGCACTCATCACGTGCCTGATCATACACTGATCACGTGGCTGATCATACACTGATCACATGACTGTGCATGCACTCATCACGTGGCTGATCATGCACTGATCACGTGGCTGATCATGCAGTGATCACGTGGCTGATCATACACTGATCATTTGGCTGATAATGCACTGATCACGTGGCTGATCATGCATTTATCACGTGGCTGATCATACACTGATCACGTGGCTGATCATGCACTGATTACGTGGCTGATCATACACTGATCACATGACTTATCATGCACTGATCAGGTGCCTGATCATGCACTGATCATTTGGCTGATCATACACTGATCCCATGACTGCGCATGCACTGATCACGTGACTGATCATTCACTGTTCACCTGGCTATCATGCACTGATCATGTGTCTATCATGCACTAATCACGTGACTGCGCATGAACTGATCACTTACCTGTTCATGCACTGATTACGTGGCTATCATGCCCTGATCACGTGGCTGATCATGCACTGATCACATGACTGATTATGCACTGATCGTATAGCTATAACGCACTGATCACATGACTGGGCATGCCATGATCATGTGACTGATCATGCACTGATCACGTGCCTATCATGAACTGATCACGTGGCTGATCATGCACTGATCACGTGGCTATCATGCACTGATCATGTGGCTAATCATACATTGATCACCTAAATAATCATGCACTGATCACGGGGCGATATTGCACTGATCACGTGGCTGATAAGGCACTGATAACTTACCTATCATGCACTGATCACATGACTGCGCAAGAACTGATCACGTGGATATCATACACTGGACATGTGACAGATAATGCACTGATCACGTGACTGATCATGCACTGATCACTTGACAATCTTGCACTGATCACGTGGCTGATCATGCACTGATCACGTAGCTATCATGCACTGATCACATGACTGCGCATGAACTGATCATGTGGATATCATACACTGATCAAGTGACATATCATGCAGTGATCACTTGAATGAACATGCACTGATCACGTGGCTATCAGGCACTGATCACGTGCCTGTTCATGCACTAATCAGGTTGTGGATCATGCACTGATCACGTGGCTGATAATACAGTGATCACGTGGCTGATCATGCACTGATCACATGGATGATCATACACTGATCACATGACTAATCATGCACTGATCACATGCCTGACCATGAACTGATGACGTGGCTGATCATACACTGATCATGAAGCTGATCATACACTGATCACATGACTGTGCATGCACTCATCTCGTGGATGATATTGCACTGGTCACGTGGCTGATCATGCACTATTCACGTGTCTGATCATACACTGATCACGTGGCTTATCATGCACAAATCACGTTTCTTATCATGCACTGATCAGGTTGCTATCATGCACTGATCACGTGGATGATCATACACTAATCACGTGACTGCACATGCACTGATCAAGTGACTGGTCATGCACTGTTCACGTGTCTATCATGCACTGATCACGTGACTGCACATGCACTGATCACGTAATTGTAGGCAATGCTCACGTGGCTATCATGCACTGCTCATGTTACTGAGCATGCACTGATCACGTAGCTATCATGCATTGATCACTTGGCTATCATGCACTGAACACGTGGCTGATCATACACTGATCACGTGACTGCACATACACTGATTACGTGGCTCATCATACAGTGATCACGTGGCTGATCATGCACTGGTTACGTGGCTGATTATGCCCTGATCTCGTAGCTATCATGCACTGATCACATGGCTATCATGCACTCATCACGTGGCTGATCATGCACTGATCACGTGACTGATCTTGCACTGATCTGGTGGCTATCATGCATTTATCACGTGGTTGATCATACACTGATCACGTGACTGATCATGCACTGATCACGTGGCTATCATGCACTGATCACTTGGCTATCATGCACTGATCACGTGGCTATCATGCACTGATCTTGTGGCTGATCATACACTAATCACGTGTCTGCACATGCACTGATCATGTTAGAGTTCATGCACTGATCACGTGGCTATCATGCACTGTTCACGTGTCTATCATGCACTGATCACGTGACTGCACATGCACTGATCACGTAATTGTAGGCAATGATCACCTGGCTATCATGCACTGCTCATGTTACTGAGCATGCACTGATCACGTAGCTATCATGCATTGATCACTTGGCTATCATGCACTGAACACCTGGCTGATCATACACTGGTCAGGTAACCGCACATGCACTGATCACATGGCTGATCATACAGTGATCACGTGGCTGATCATGCACTGGTTACGTGGTTGATCTAGCACTGATCTCGTAGCTATCATGCACTGATCACATGGCTATCATGCACTGATCCCGTGGCTGATAATGCCCTGGTCACGTGACTGATCATGCACTGGTCAACTGGCTATCGTGCACTGATCACGTGGATGATCATACACTGATCACCTGACTGATCATGCACTGATCACGTGCCTGATCATGCACTGATCATGTGACTGTGCATGCACTCATCACGTGGCTGATCATGCACTGATCACGTGGCTGATCATGCAATGATAACCTGGCTATCATAAACTGATCACGTGACTGATCATGCACTCTTCACTGGCCTGATCATGCACTGATCACCTGGCTGATAATGCACTGATCACGAAGCTGATCGTACACTGATCATGTGACTCTGCATGCACTGATAACGTGGCTGATCATGCACTGATCACGTGGTGATCATTCACTGATCACATGGCTGATCATACACTGATCAAATTTCTGATAATGCACTGATCACGTGCCTGATAATGCACTGATCAGAAAGCTGACCATACACTGATCACGTGACTGTGCATGCACTTATCACGTGGCTTATCATACACTGATCACGTGGTTGATCATGCACGATCATGCACTGATCATTTGGCTGATCGTACACTGATCACTTGACTGCTCATGCACTGATCACGTGACTGATCATGCACTGATCACTGGCTATCATGCACTGATCACGTGTCTATCATGCACTAATCATGTGATTGCCCATGAACTGATCACTTACCTGTTCATGCACTGATCACGTGGCTATCATTCACTGATCACGTGGCTGATCCTGCAATGATCACCTGACTGATTATGAACTGATTGTGTAGCTATCATGCACTGATCACATGAGTGCACATGCCAAGATCACGTGACTGATCATGCACTGATCAGGTGGCTAAACATACATTGATCACTTAACTAACCATGCACTGATCACGTGGCAATCTTGCACTGATGACGTAGATGATCATGCACTGATCACATAGCTATCATCCACTGAGCACATGACTGCCCATGAACTGATTCCGTGGCTATCATACACTGATCAAGCGACATATCATGCACTGATCACTTGACTAATCATGCACTGATCACGTGGATATCATGCACTGATCACGTGGCTGATCGTGCACTGATTAGCTGGCTATCATACACTGATCAAGTGACTGCTCATGCACTCTTCACATACCTGATCATGCACTGATCACGTGGCTGACCATGCACTGATCACGAAGCTGATCATACACTGATCACGTGACTGTGCATGCACTGATTACGTGGCTGATCATACACTGATCACGTGGTGATCATTCACTGATCACGTGGCTGATCATGCACTAATCACCTTCTGGATCATGCACTGATCACGTGGCTGATCATACACTGATCACGTGGCTGATCATGCACTGATCACGTGGCTGATCATACTCTGATTACGAAGTTGATCATACACTGATCACGTGACTGCATCCACTGATCATTTGACTGTGCATGCACTGATCACATGGATGATCATGCACTGATTAATCATGTACTGGTCACTTGGCTATCATGCAGTGATCACGTGGCTGATCAGGAACTGATCACGTGCCTAATCATGCACAGGTCATGTGTCTGAATGTGGCTGATCATGTGATTGATCATGCGCTTTACACGTGGCTATCATGCACTGATGATGTGCCTCAGGAGGCAATAATCAAAGAGCTGAGCAGGCACAAATCACGCATTCAGCAGGCAATAATCATGGACATCACCTGTGATGAATCATGCTGCTCAGCTGGCAAAAGTCAAGCAGATGAGCAGGTAGGAATCACACGGCTCAGCTGGCAATTGTCAAGCAGATGAGAAGGCAGGAATCACGAAGCTCAGCTGGCAATAATAACGCAGATGAGCAGCCAGGAATCACGCAGCTCAACTGGCAATTATCAAGCCGATGAGCAGGCAGGAATCACGCATCTCAGCTGGCAATTATCTAACCGATGAGCACGCAGGAATCACGCAGCTCAGCTGGCGATTATCAAGACGATGAGCAGGCAGGAATCAAGCAGCTCAGCTGGCTCTTGTCAAGCAGCTGAGCAGACAGGAAAAACGCAGCTCAGTAGGCCCTGATCACGTGACTGAGCACGCACTGTTCACGTGGCTGATCATACACTGATCACGTGCTTGATCATGCCCTGATCACATGGCTATCATTCACTGATCACTTGACTGTGCATGCACTGATCACGTGGATGATCATACAGTGATCACGTGACTGATCATGCACTAAAAAAATGGCTGATCATGCACTGATCACGTGACTGATCATGCATTGATCACGTGATTGATCATGCACTGATTAATCATGTACTGGTCACGTGGCTATCATGCACTGATCACGTGGCTGATCATACACTTATCACGTGGCTATCATGAACTGATCACATGGCTATCATGCACTGATTCCGTGGCTGATCATGCACTGATCATGTGGCTACCATGCACTGATCACGTGGCTGATCATGCACTATTCACATGGCTGATCATGCACTGATCACGAAGCTGAGCATACAATGATCAGGTGACTGTGCATGCACTCATTACGTGGCTGATCATGCACTGATCACGTGGCTGATCATGCCCTGATACCCTGGCTATCATACACTGATAAGGTGACTGATCATGCACTCTTTACGTGCCTGATCATGCACTGATCACATGACTGATCATGCACTGATCACGTACCTGATAATGCACTGATCATTTGGCTGATCATATACTGATAACGTTACTGTTCATGCACTGATCACGTGGCTATCAAGCACTGATCACGTGGCTGATAATGCACTTGTCACATGGATGATCATACACTGATAACGTGAGAGATCATGCACTGAATACATGACTGATCATGCACTGATCACGTGGCAATCATGCACTGATAACGTGAGTGCCCATGCACTGATTATGTGGATGATCATACACTGATCACCTGACTGATCATGCACTGATCACGGGACTGATCATGCACTGATCACGTGGCTATCATGCACTGATAATGTGACTGCACATGCACTGATCATGGAACTGTAGGCAATGATCACTTGGCTATCATGCACTGATCACGTGGCTGATCATGCACTGATCATGTGACTGAGCATGCACCAATCACGTAGCTACCATGCATTGATCACTTGGCTATCATGCACTGATTACGTGGGTGATCATACACTATTAACCTGACTGCACATGCACTGATCACGTGGCTGATCATACAGTGATCACGTGGCTGATCATGCACTGATCACGTGGCTGATCATGGACTAATCACGTTGCTGATCATGCACTGGCCGGTGCTTATCATGCACTGATTACGTGGCTAATTATGCACTGATCACGTAGCTATCATGCACTGATCACATGGATATCATGCACTGTTCCCGTGGCTGATCATGCACTGTTCCCGTGGCTGATCATGCACTGATCACGATGCTATCATGCACTGAACACGTGGCTGATCATACACTTATCATGTGGCTGATCATACACTGATCACGTGACTGTGCATGCACTCATCTCGTGGATGATATTGCACTGGTCACGTGGCTGATCATGCACTGAACACGTGGCTGATCATACACTTATCATGTGACTGAGCATGCACCGATCACGTACTATCATGCACTGATCACGTGGCAGATCATACACTGATCAGGTGGCTGATCATGTACTGGTCAAGTGGCTATCATGCACTGATTACGCGGCTGATCATACAGAGATTACGTGGCTATCATGCAGTGATCACGTGGCTGATCATGCACTGATCACTTGACTGATCATGCACTGATCACGTGGGTATCATGCACTAATCATGTGGCTAATCTTACATTGATCACCTAAATAATCATGCACTGATCACCTGGCGATCTTGCACTGATCCCGTGGCTGATCAGGCACTGATAACTTAGCTATCATGAACTGATCACATGACTGGGCAAGAACTGATCACGTGGATATCATACACTGGACACGTGACAGATCATGCACTGATCACGTGACTGATCATGCACTGATCTGGTGGCTATCATGCATTGATCACGTGGTTGATCATACACTGTTCACCTGACTGATCATGCACTGATCACGTGGCTATCATGCACTGATCACGTGGCAGATCATACACTGATCAGGTGGCTGATCATGTACTGGTCAAGTGGCTATCATGCACTGATTACGCGGCTGATCATACAGAGATTACGTGGCTATCATGCAGTGATCACGTGGCTGATCATGCACTGATCACGTGACTGATCATGCACTGATCACGTGGCTATCATGCACTAATCATGTGGCTAATCTTACATTGATCACCTAAATAATCATGCACTGATCACCTGGCGATCTTGCACTGATCCCGTGGCTGATCAGGCACTGATAACTTAGCTATCATGAACTGATCACATGACTGGGCAAGAACTGATCACGTGGATATCATACACTGGACACGTGACAGATCATGCACTGATCACGTGACTGATCATGCACTGATCTGGTGGCTATCATGCATTGATCACGTGGTTGATCATACACTGTTCACCTGACTGATCATGCACTGATCACGTGGCTATCATGCACTGATCACGTGGCTATCATGCACTGATCACTTGGCTATCATGCACTGATCACGTGGCTGATCATGCAGTGATCTGTTGGCTATCATGCACTGTTCACAGGCCTATCATGCACTGATCACCTGGATGATCATACACTGATGAAGTGGCTATCATGCACTGATCACGTGACTTTTCATGCACTGATCACGTGGTTATCATGCACTTTTCACGTGTCTATCATGCACTGATCACTTGGCTATCATGCACTGATCACGTGGCTGATCATGCAGTGATCTGTTGGCTCTCATGCACTAATCACGTGCCTATCATGCACTTAGCACGTGGATGATCATACACTGATCACGAGGCTGATCATACACTGATAACGTGACTGATCATGCACTAATCAAGTGGCTATCATGCACTGATTACGTGGCTAGCATGAACTGATCACCTGGCTGATCATGCAGTGATCTGTTGGCTATCATGCACTGATCACGTGGTTATCATGCACTGATCACCTGGCTATCATGCACTGATCACTTGGCTAGCATGCACTGATCACGTGGCTGATCATGCAGTGATCTGTTGGTTCTCATGCACTGATCACGTGCCTATCATGCACTGAGCACTTGGATGATCATACACTGATCACGAGGCTGATCATACACTGATAACGTGACTGATCATGCAGTAATCAAGTGGCTATCATGCACTGATTACGTGGCTAGCATGCACTGATCACGTGAATGATCATGCAGTGATCACGTCGCTATCATGCACTCATCTCGAGATTGGGCATGCACTGATCACGAGGATGATCATACAGTGATCACGTTCAGATCATGCACTGAAGACGTGATTGATCATGCACTGATCATTTGGCTATCATGCACTGATCACGTTCCTATCATGCCCTGAACACGGGATGCACATGAACTGATCACGTACATGTAGGCAATGATCACGTGGGAATCATGCACTCCTCATGTGACTGAGCATGCACTGATCACGTAGCTATCATGCATTGATCACTTGGCTATCATGCACTGAACACGTGGCTGGTCATACACTGATCACGTGACTGCACATGCACTGATCACGTGGCTGATCATACAGTGATCACGTGGCTGACCATGCACTGATTTCGTGTCTGATCATGCACTGATCTCGTAGCTATCATGCACTGATCACGTGACTGTGCATGCACTGATCACGTGGCTGATCATGCACAGATCACGTGGCTTTTCATGCAATGATAGCCTGGCTATCATACACTGATCACGTGACTGATCATGCACTCTTCACTGGCCTGATCATGCACTGATCACGTGGCTGATCATGCAATGATCACGAAGCTAATCATACACTGATCACGTGACTGTGCCTGCACTGATCATGTGGCTGATCATGCATTAATCACGTGGGAGATCATGCACTGATCAAGTGGCTGACCATACACTGCTCACATGACTGATAATGCACTAAACACGTTGTGGATCATGCACTGATCACGTGGCTGATCATACAATGATCACGTGGCTGTTCATGCACTGATCACGTGGCTGATCATACACTGATCACGGGACTGTGCAGGCACTGATCACCTGGCTGCTCATGCACTGATCTCGTGGCTGATCATACACTGATCATGTGGCTGATCATACACTAATCACGTGGCTGATCATGCACTGATCACATGGCTGATCATAAACTGATCACATGACTTATCATGCACTGATCAGGTGTCTGATCATGCACTGATCACGTACATGATCATGCACTGATCATTTGGCTGATCATACACTGATCACGTGACTACGCATGCACTGATCACTTGGCTGATCATGCACTGATCACGAGGCTGATCATGCACTGATAACTGGACTATCACACACTGATCACGTGACTGATCATGCACTGAACACGTGGCTAATCATGCACTGATCAAGAAGCTGATCATACACTGATCACGTGACTGTGCATGCACTGATCACGAAGCTGATCATACACTGATCACGTGACTGATCATGCACTGATCACGTGGCTGATCATGCAGTGATCATATGACTGATTATGCACTGATCGCTTAGCTATAGTGCACTGATCACAAGAATGCACATGCCATGATCATGTGACTGATCATGCACTGATCACGTGGCTATCATGCACTGATCACGTGGTTAATCATGCACTGATCACGTGACTGATTATGCACTGATCGCGTAGCTATCATGCACTGATCACATGACTGCGCATGCCATGATCACGTGACTGATCATGCACTGATCACGTGGCTGTCATGCACTGATCATGTGGCTAATAATACATTGATCACCTAAATAATCATGCACTGATAACGGGGTGACCTTGCACTGATCACGTGGCTGATCAGGCACTGATAACTTAGCTATCATGCACTGATCACATGACTGTGCAAGAACTGACAACGTGGATATCATACACTGGACACGTGACAGATCATGCACTGATCACTTGACTGATCATGCACTGATCTGGTGGCTATCATGCATTGATCCCGTTGTTGATCATACAATGATCACGTGACTGATCATGCACTCATCACATGGCTATAATGCACTGATCACTTGGCTATCATGCACTGATCACGTGGATGATCATACATTGATCACGAGGCTGATTATACACTGATCACGTGACTGATCATGCACTGATCAAGTGGCTATCATGCACTGATCACGTGGCTAGCATGCACTGATCACGTGAATGATCATGCAGTGATCACGTGACTGATTATGAACTGATTTCGTAGCTATCATGCACTGATCACATGACTGCCCATGCCATGATCACGTGACTGATCATGCACGGATCAGGTGGCTATCATGCACTGATCACGTGGCTGATCCTACACTGATCATGTGGCTGATCATGCACTCATCACGTTGCGTATCCTTCACTCATCACGTGGCTGATCATGCACTGATCACGTGGCTGATGATGCACTAATCACGTGGCTAATCATACATTGATAACATAACTAATCATGCACTGATCCCTTGGCAATCTTGCACTGATCACGTGACTGATCATGCACTGATCTGGTGGCTACCATGCATTGATCCCGTGGTTGATCGTACACTGATCACGTGACTGATCATGCACTAGTCACGTGGCTGATCATACATTCAACAGGTGACTGATCATGCACTGATCACCTGGCTATCCTGCACTGATAACGTAGCTGATCATGCACTGATCACGTGATTGATCATGCACTGAAGACGTGACTGATCATGCACTGATCACGTGGCTATCATGCACTGATCAAGTGGCTGATCATACTCTGCTCCCGAAACTGATCATGCACTGATCACGTGGCTGATCAGAAACTGATCACGTGACTGAGCATACAGTGATAAGTGTCTGAATATTGCTGATCATGGTATTGATCATGCGGTGATCACTTGGGTATCGTGCACTGATCACCTGACTCCCATGCACTGATCATGTAACTGTAGGCAATGATCACATGGCTATCATGCAGTGATCACGTGGCTGATCATGCACTGATCACGTGACTGCACGTGCACTGATGACGTGGCTGATCATACAGTGATCACGTGACTGATCATGCACTGATCATGTGGCTGATCATGCACTAATCACGTTGCTGATCATGGACTGGTCAGGTGGCTATCATGCACTGATTATGGGGCTGATCATTCACTGATCACATGGCAATAATGCACTGATCACCTGTCTTATCAAACACTGATCACTTGACTGATCATGCACTGATCACGTGCCTGATCATGCACTGATCACGTGGCTGATCATGCACTGATCACGAAGCTGATCATACACTGATCACGAGACTGCATGCACTGATCATTTGGATGTTCATGCACTGATCAAGGGGCTGATTATGCACTGATCACGTGGCTGATCATACAATGTTCACGTGACTGATAATGCACTGATCACGTGCCTGATCATGCACTGATTACGTGGCTGAGCATGCACTGATCACGAAGCTGATCATACACTGATCACGCGACTGTGCATGCACTGAAAACGTGGGTGATCATGCATTCATCACGTGGCTGATCATGCACTGATCACATGGCTGATAATACACTGTTCATGTGCCTGATCATGCACTAAATATGTTGCGGATAATGCAATGATCGTGTGGCTGATCATACACTGATCACGTGGCTGATCATATTCTGATCACGTGGCTGATCAGGCACTGAATAATCATGTACTGTTCACGTGGCTATCATGCACTGATCACGTGACTGATCATGCACTGATCACGTGGATATCATGCACTGCTCCTGTGACTGAGCATTCACTGATCACTTAGCTATCATGCATTGATCACTTGGCTATCATGCACTGATCACGTGGCTGATCATACAGTGATCAAGTGGCTGATCATGCACTGATTACTTGGCTGATAATGCACAGATCTCGTAAGTATCATGCACTGATCACATGGCTATCATGCACTGATCCCATGGCTGATCATGCAGTGATCACCTGACTGATCATGCACAGTCGTGGCTATCATGCACTGATCACGTGGCTGATCATACACTGATCACGTGACTGATCATGCACTCTTCACGTGCCTGATCATGCACTGATCACGTGGCTGATTATGCACTGATCACGAAGCTCATCATACACTGATCACGTGACTGTGCATGCACTGATCACGTGGCTTATGATGCACTGATCACGTGGCTGATCATGCATTGATCACGTGCCTGATCATACACTGATCACGTGGCTGATCATGCACTAATCACGTTGTGGATCATGCAGTGATCACGTGGCTGAAAATACAGTGATCACGTGGCTGATCATGGACTGATCACGTGCGTGACCATGAACTGCTCACGTGGCTGATCATGCACTGATCATGAAGCTGATCATACACTGATCACGTGACTGTCCATGTACTGGTCATGTTGCTGATATTGCCCTGATCATGGGGCTGATCATACACTGATCACGTGGCTGATAATGCACTAATCACGTTGCTTATCATGCTCTGCTCAGGTGGCTATCATGCACTGATCACGTGGCTAATCATGCACTGATCACGTGTCTCATCGTACACTTATCACGTGGCTGATCATGCACTAATCACGTTGCTTAACATGCACTGATCAGTTTGCTATCATGCACTGATCACGTGGCTGAACATACACTGATCATGGGACTGCGCATGCACTGATCACGTGATTGATAATGCACTGATCACGTGGCTATCATGCAATGATCACGTGTCTAGCATGCACTGAACACGTGGCTGATCATACACTGCTCACGTGACTGCACATGCACTAATCACGTGACTGCACATGCACTGATCACGTAATTGTATGCAATGATCACGTGGCTATCATGCACTGATCACGTGGCTAATCATGCACTGCTCATGTGACAGAGCATGCACTGATCACGTAGCTATCATGCATTGATCACTGGTCTATCATGTACTGATCACGTGACTGCACATGCAGTGATCACATAATTGTAGGCAATGATTACGTGGCTATCATGCACTGCTCATGTGACTGAGCATGCACTGATTACGTAGCTATCATGCATTGATCACTTGACTATCATGCACTGAACACGTGGCTGATCATACACTGATCACGTGACTGCACATGCACTGATCACGTGACTGATCATACAGTGATCACGTGGCTGATCATGCACTGATTACGTGGCTGATCATGCACTGATCTCATATCTATCATGCACTGATCACATGGCTATCATGCACTGATCACGTGGCTGATCATACACTGATCACGTGACTGACCATGCACTGATCACGAGTCTGATTATGCACTGATCACTTGGCTGATCATGCACTGATCACAAAGCTGATCATACACTGATCACGTGACTGTGCATGCACTGATCACGTGGCTGATCATGCACTGATCACGTGGCTGTTCATGCAATGATAACCTGGCTATCATACACTGATTATGTGTCTGATCATGCACTCTTCACTGGCCTTATCATGCACTGATCATGTGGCTGATCATGCAATGATCACGAAGCTGATCATACACTGATCACGTGACTGTGCCTGCACTGACCATGTGGTTGATCATGCACTGATCACGTGGGAGAGCATGAACTGATCACGTGGCTGATCATACACTGATCACGTGACTGATCATGCACTAATCACTTTGCGTATTATGCAATGATCACGTGGCTGATCATACGCTGATCACGTGGCTGTTCATGCACTGATCACGTGGCTGAAATACACTGATCAAATTACTGATGATGCATTGATCACGTGCCTGATCATGCACTGATCACGAAGCTGGTCATACACTGATCACGTGGCTGATCATACACTGATCACGTGACTGATCATGCACTAATCACGTTGCGGATTATGCAATGATCACGTGGCTGTTCATGCACTGTTCACGTGGCTGAAATACACTGAACAAATTACTGATAATGCACTGATCACGTGCCTGTTCATGCACTGTTCACGAAGCTGATCATACACTGATCACGTGGCTGATCATACACTGATCACATGACTGTGCATGCACTGATCACGTGGCTGATCATGCACTGATCATTTGGCTGATAATGCACTGATCACGTGGCTGATCATGCACTGATCACGTGGCTGATCATACACTGATCACGTGGCTGATCATGCACTGATTACGTGGCTTATCATACACTGATCACATGACTTATCATGCACTGATCAGGTGCCTGATCATGCACTAATCACGTACCTGATCATGCACTGATCATTTGGCTGATCATACACTGATCCCGTGACTGCGCATGCACTGAACACTTGACTGATCATTCACTGATCACCTGGCTATAATGCACTGATCATGTGTCTATAATGCACTAATCACGTGACTGCGCATGAACTGATCACTTACCTGTTCATGCACTGATTACGTGGCTATCATGCACTGATCATGTGGCTGATCATGCAATGATCACGAAGCTGATCATACACTGATCGCGTGACTGTGCCTGCACTGATCATGTGGTTTATCATGCACTGATCACGTGGGAGATCATGAACTGATCACGTGGCTGATCATACACTGATCACGTGACTGATCATGCACTAATCACGTTGCGGATTATGCAATGATCACGTAGCTGTTCATGCACTGATTACGTGGCTGAAATACACTGATCAAATTACTGATAATGCACTGATCACGTGCCTGATCATGCACTGATCACGAAGCTGATCATACACTGATCACGTGGCTGATCATACATTGATCACATGACTGTGCATGCACTCATCACGTGCCTGATCATACACTGATCACGTGGCTGATCATACACTGATCACATGACTGTGCATGCACTCATCACGTGGCTGATCATGCACTGATCACGTGGCTGATTCATGCAGTGATCACGTGGCTGATCATACACTGATCATTTGGCTGATAATGCACTGATCACGTGCTGATCATGCATTTATCACGTGGCTGATCATACACTGATCACGTGGCTGATCATGCACTGATTACGTGGCTGATCATACACTGATCACATGACTTATCATGCACTGATCAGGTGCCTGATCATGCACTGATCATTTGGCTGATCATACACTGATCCCGTGACTGCGCATGCACTGATCACGTGACTGATCATTCATGTTCACCTGGCTATCATGCACTGATCATGTGTCTATCATGCACTAATCACGTGACTGCGCATGAACTGATCACTTACCTGTTCATGCACTGATTACGTGGCTATCATGCCCTGATCACGTGGCTGATCATGCACTGATCACATGACTGATTATGCACTGATCGTATAGCTATAACGCACTGATCACATGACTGGGCATGCCATGATCATGTGACTGATCATGCACTGATCACGTGCCTATCATGAACTGATTCACGTGGCTGATCATTGCACTGATCACCTGGCTATCATGCACTGATCATGTGGCTAATCATACATTGATCACCTAATAATCATGCACTGATCACGGGGCGATTATGCACTGATCACGTGGGCTGATCAAAGGCACTGATAACTTACCTATCATGCACTGATCACATGACTGCGCAAGAAACTGATCACTGTGGATAATCCAATACACTGGACCATGGACAGGATAATGCACTGATCACGTGACTGATCATGCACTGATCACTTGACAATCTTGCACTGATCACGTGGCTGATCATGCACTGATCACGTAGCTATCATGCACTGATCACATGACTGCGCATGAACTGATCATGTGGATATCATACACTGATCAAAGTGACATATCATGCAGTGATCACTTGAATGATCATGCACTGATCACGTGGCTATCAGGCACTGATCACGTGCCTGTTCATGCACTAATCAGGTTGTGGATCATGCACTGATCACGTGGCTGATAATACAGTGATCACGTGGCTGATCATGCACTGATCACATGGATGATCATACACTGATCACATGACTAATCATGCACTGATCACATGCCTGACCATGAACTGATGACGTGGCTGATCATACACTGATCATGAAGCTGATCATACACTGATCACGTGACTGTGCATGCACTCATCTCGTGGATGATATTGCACTGGTCACGTGGCTGATCATGCACTATTCACGTGTCTGATCGTACACTGATCACGTGGCTTATCCATGCACAAATCACGTTTCTTATCATGCAACTGATCAGGTTGCTATCATGGCACTGATCACGTGGATGATCATACACTAATCACGTGACTGCACATGCACTGATCAAGTGACTGGTCATGCACTGTTCACGTGTCTATCATGCACTGATCACGTGACTGCACATGCACTGATCACGTAATTGTAGGCAATGCTCACGTGGCTATCATGCACTGCTCATGTTACTGAGCATGCACTGATCACGTAGCTATCATGCATTGATCACTTGGCTATCATGCACTGAACACGTGGCTGATCATACACTGATCACGTGACTGCACATACACTGATTACGTGGCTCATCATACAGTGATCACGTGGCTGATCATGCACTGGTTACGTGGCTGATTATGCCCTGATCTCGTAGCTATCATGCACTGATCACATGGCTATCATGCACTCATCACGTGGCTGATCATGCACTGATCACGTGACTGATCTTGCACTGATCTGGTGGCTATCATGCATTTATCACGTGTTGATCATACACTGATCACGTGACTGATCATGCACTGATCACGTGGCTATCATGCACTGATCACTTGGCTATCATGCACTGATCACGTGGCTATCATGCACTGATCTTGTGGCTGATCATACACTAATCACGTGTCTGCACATGCACTGATCACGTTAGAGTTCATGCACTGATCACGTGGCTATCATGCACTGTTCACGTGTCTATCATGCACTGATCACGTGACTGCACATGCACTGATCACGTAATTGTAGGCAATGATCACCTGGCTATCATGCACTGCTCATGTTACTGAGCATGCACTGATCACGTAGCTATCATGCATTGATCACTTGGCTATCATGCACTGAACACACTGGCTGATCATACACTGGTCAGGTAACCGCACATGCACTGATCACATGGCTGATCATACAGTGATCACGTGGCTGATCATGCACTGGTTACGTGGTTGATCTAGCACTGATCTCGTAGCTATCATGCACTGATCACATGGCTATCATGCACTGATCCCGTGGCTGATAATGCCCTGGTCACGTGACTGATCATGCACTGGTCAACTGGCTATCGTGCACTGATCACGTGGATGATCATACACTGATCACCTGACTGATCATGCACTGATCACGTGCCTGATCATGCACTGATCATGTGACTGTGCATGCACTCATCACGTGGCTGATCATGCACTGATCACGTGGCTGATCATGCAATGATAACCTGGCTATCATAAACTGATCACGTGACTGATCATGCACTCTTCACTGGCCTGATCATGCACTGATCACCTGGCTGATAATGCACTGATCACGAAGCTGATCGTACACTGATCATGTGACTCTGCCATGCACTGAAACGTGGCTGATCATGCACTGATCACGTGGTGATCATTCACTGATCACATGGCTGATCATACACTGATCACGTGGCTGATCATACACTGATCAAATTTCTGATAATGCACTGATCACGTGCCTGATAATGCACTGATCAGAAAGCTGACCATACACTGATCACGTGACTGTGCATGCACTTATCACGTGGCTTATCATACAGATGATCACGTGGTTGGATGCATGCACTGATCACGTGGCTTATCATACACTGATCACGTGACTTATTCATGCAACTGATCATGTTGCCTGATCATACACTGATTCACGTACATGATCAATAGCACTGATCATTTGGCTGATCGTAACACTGATCACTTGACTTGCCTCATGCACTGATCACGTGACTGATCATGCACTGATCACTGGCTATCATGCACTGATCACGTGTCTATCATGCACTAATCATGTGATTGCCCATGAACTGATCACTTACCTGTTCATGCACTGATCACGTGGCTATCATTCACTGATCACGTGGCTGATCCTGCAATGATCACCTGACTGATTATGAACTGATTGTGTAGCTATCATGCACTGATCAATGAGTTGCACATGCCAAGATCACGTGACTGATCATGCACTGATCAGGTGGCTAAACATACATTGATCACTTAACTAACCATGCACTGATCACGTGGCAATCTTGCACTTGATGACGTAGATGATCATGCACTGATCACATAGCTATCATCCACTGAGCACATGACTGCCCATGAACTGATTCCGTGGCTATCATACACTGATCAAGCGACATATCATGCACTGATCACTTGACTAATCATGCACTGATCACGTGGATATCATGCACTGATCACGTGGCTGATCGTGCACTGATTAGCTGGCTATCATTACACTGATCAAGTGACTGCTCATGCACTCTTCACGTACCTGATCATGCACTGATCACGTGGCTGACCATGCACTGATCACGAAGCTGATCATACACTGATCACGTGACTGCATGCACTGAATTACTGGCTGATCATACACTGATCACGTGGTGATCATTCACTGATCACGTGGCTGATCATGCCACTAATCACCTTCTGGATCATGCACTGATCACGTGGCTGATCATACACTGATCACGTGGCTGATCATGCACTGATCACGTGGCCTGATCATGCACTGATCACGTGGCTGATCATACTCTGATTACGAAGTTGATCATACACTGATCAAGGTGACTGCATCCACTGATCATTTGACTGTGCATGCACTGATCACATGGATGATCATGCACTGATTAATCATGTACTGGTCACTTGGCTATCATGGCAGTGATCACGTGGCTGATCAGGAACTGATCACGTGGCCTAATCTATGCCACAGGTCATGTGTCTGAATGTGGCTGATCATGTGATTGATCATGCGCTTTACACGTGGCTATCATGCACTGATGATGTGCCTCAGGAGGCAATAATCAAAGAGCTGAGCAGGCACAAATCACGCATTCAGCAGGCAATAATCATGGACATCACCTGTGATGAATCATGCTGCTCAGCTGGCAAAAGTCAAGCAGATGAGGCAGGTAGGAATCACACGGCTCAGCTGGCAATGTCAAGCAGATGAGAAGGCAGGATCACGAAGCTCAGCTGGCAATAATAACGCAGATGAGCAGCCAGGAATCACGCCAGCTCAACTGGCAATTATCAAGACGATGAGCAGGCAGGAATCAAGCAGCTCAGCTGGCTCTTGTCAAGCAGCTGAGCAGACAGGAAAACGCAGCTCAGTAGGCCCTGATCACGTGACTGAGCACGCACTGTTCACGTGGCTGATCATACACTGATCACGTGCTTGATCATGCCCTGATCACATGGCTATCATTCACTGATCACTTGACTGTGCATGCACTGATCACGTGGATGATCATACAGTGATCACGTGACTGATCATGCACTAAAAAATGGCTGATCATGCACTGATCAGTGACTGATCATGCATGATCACGTGATTGATCATGCACTGATTAATCATGTACTGGTCACGTGGCTATCATGCACTGATCACGTGGCTGATCTCAACACTTTATCACGTGGCTATCATGAACTGATCACATGGCTATCATGCACTGATTCCGTGGCTGATCATGCACTGATCATGTGGCTACCATGCACTGATCACGTGGCTGATCATGCACTATTCACATGGCTGATCATGCACTGATCACGAAGCTGAGCATACAATGATCAGGTGACTGTGCATGCACTCATTACGTGGCTTGAATCATGCACTGATCACGTGGCTGATCATGCCTGATACCCTGGCTATCATACACTGATAAGGTGACTGATCATGCACTCTTTACGTGCCTGATCATGCACTGATCACATGACTGATCATGCACTGATCACGTACCTGATAATGCACTGATCATTTGGCTGATCATATACTGATAACGTTACTGTTCATGCACTGATCACGTGGCTATCAAGCACTGATCACGTGGCTGATAATGCACTTGTCACATGGATGATCATACACTGATAACGTGAGAGATCATGCACTGAATACATGACTGATCATGCACTGATCACGTGGCAATCATGCACTGATCACGTGAGTGCCCATGCACTGATTATGTGATGATCATACA
>NW_020191750.1:0-5754 GCF_002263795.3 Bos taurus | reverse complement strand
GAATCTTTGTAGATTCCATGTATATGTGAATAGTATATGATATTTATATTTCTCTTTCTGACTTGCTTCACTCTGGAGAATAGGCTCTAGGTTTGTCAACCTCGTTAGAACTGACTCAAATGTGTTTCTCTTTATGGCTGAGTAATAGTCCATTGTATACATTGTTCTAGTTCTATGAAAAATGCCATTGGTAATTTGAAAGTGATCACACTGAATCTGTAGATTGCATTTGGTAATATAGTCATTTTCACACTATTAATTCTTCCTACCCAGGAATATGGAATATCTCTCCACCTGTTTATGTCGTCTTTCTTTTCTTTCCTCGGTGTCTTAGAATTTTCCATATACAGGTCTTTTGTCTCCTTAGGTAGGTTTATTACCAGATATTTTATTCTTTTTGTTGCAGTGGCGAATGGGATTGGCTCCTTAATTTCACTTTCTGATTTTCATTGTTAGTATATAGGAATTCAAGTGATTTCTGTGTATTGACCTCGTATCATACAACTTTGTTAAATTCATTGTTTAGCTCTAGTAATTTTCTTTTACTAGAAAATAGATAGTTTCTTTTGGGTTTTCTATGTGTAGTATCATTTCATTTGCAAAAGAGGAGTTTTACTTCTTCTTTTCAGATCTGGATTCTTTTTATTTCTTTTTCTTCACTGATTGCCATAGCTAGGACTTCCAAAACCATGCTGAATAACTGTGCTGAGAATGGACAACTTTGTCTTGTTCCTGATCTTAGAGGGAATGCTTTTCATTTTTCCTCATTGAGAATAATGTTTGCTGTGGGTTTATTCTATACGGCCTTTACTATGTTGACGAAGGTTCCTCCTGTGTCTATTTTTTGAAGCGTTTTTGTCATAAGCAGGTGCTGAATTGTGTCAAAGGCTTTTTCTGCCTCTATTGAGATGATCATATGGTTCTTATTTTTCAATTTGTTAAGATGGTGCATCACATTGAAATTGGTTTGTGTATATTGAAGAATCCTTGCATCCCTGGCATAAACCCGAATTGATCATGGTATATGAGCTATTGAATATGTTGTTGAATTGTGTTTGCTAGAATTTTGTTGAGGATTTTTACATCTGTGTTTGTCAGTGATATTGGCCTGTAATTTTCTTTTTTGTGTTGTCTCTGCCTGGTTTTGGTATCAAGGTGATTGTGGCCTCATAGAATGAGTTTGGAAGTGTTCCTTCCTCTGCAATTTTTTGGAAGAGTTTCAGAAAAATAGGCATTAGCTCTTCTCTAAATGTTTGATAAAATTCCCCTGTGAAGCCATCTGGTCCTGGGCTTTTGTTTTGGGGAGATTTTGGATAACACTTTCTATTTCAGTGTTTGTAATTGGCTTGTTTGTAATTTTTATTTCTTCCTGATTCAGTTTTGGGAGGTTGAACTTTTCTAAGAATCTGTCCATCTCCTCTCGGTTGTCCCTTTTATTAGCATATTGTTGCTCATAACATTCTCTTATGATCCTTTTCATCTCTGTGTTGTCTGTTGTAACTTCTCCTTTTTCATTTCTAATCTTGTCAATTTGATTTTTCTCCCTTCTGTTCTTGATGAGTCTGGCTAGTGGTTTGTCCATTTTGCTTATCTTCTCAAAGAACCAGTGTTCAGTCTGATTAATCTTTGCTATTGTTTCCTTCATTTTCTTTTTGATTTATTTCTGCTCTGATCTGTATGATTTCTTTCCTTCTGCTGACTTTGGGGGTTTTGGTTCTTTTTCTAGCTGCTTTAAATGTAGAGTGTTGCCTGTTCAAAGTTTTTCTTGTCCTGGAGGTAGGATTGTGCTGCTATCAACTTCTCTCTTAGAAGTGCTTTTATTGAATCCCATAGGTTTTGGGTGGTCATGTTTTTGTTGTCATTTGTTTCTAGGAATCTTTTGATTTCCCTTCTTATTTCTTCAATAACCTTTTCGTTATTTAGTAATGAATTGTTTAATCTCCCTGAGTTTGTGTTTTTTTACATTTTTCTCCTGTAGTTGATATCTAGTCTCATAGTGTTGTGGTCAGAGAAGATACGTGATATATTTTCAATTTTTTAAATTTACTGAGGCTTGATTTGTGGCCCAAGATGTGGTCTATCCCAGAGAATGTTCCATGTGCAGTTGAGAATAAAGTGTATTCTTCTGCATTTGGATGGAAAGTCCTGAAGATATCAATTAGATCCATTGGGTCTAATGTTTCATTGAAGTTTTGTGTTTCCTTATTGATTCTGTTTTGATGATCTGTCCACTGGTGTAAGTGGGGTGTTAAAGTCCCCCACTATGGCTGTGTTGCTGTTGAATTCCCCTCTTATGCCTGTTAGTGTTTGCCTTGTGTATTGAGGTGCTTCTATGTTGGGGGCATAAATATTTCCAATTGTTATATCTTCTTCTTGGATTGATCCTTTGATCATTATGTAGTGTCCTTTGTCTGTTATAATTTTTAAAGTCTATGTTGTGTGAAATAAGAGTTGCCACACTGGCTATCTTTTGGTTACCATTCAAATGGAATATCTTTTTCCATCCATTTCCTTTCAGTCTGTATGTGTCTCTAGGTCTGAAGCGGTCTCTTATGGGCAGTATATATTTGGCTCTTGTTTTTGTATTCATTCAGTTATTCTGTATCTTTTGGTTGATGAATTGAATCCATTTATATTAAAGTAATAATCAATATATATGTTCCTGTTGACATTTTCTTAATTGTTTGGGTTTGTTTTTGTAGGTCTTTCCTTTCTCTTGTGTTTACTGGCTGCAAATCCCTTTATATTTGTTGTAAGACTGGTTTGGTGGTGCTAAATTCTCTTAATTTTTGCTTTGTCTGCAAAGCTTTTGATTTCGCCATCAATTTTGAATAAGATCTTTTCAAATAGGGTTTTCTATTTCTTTCTTATGTCATAGTAGTACTTTAAAATGCCTCATAATTTCATCCTCACATAAACATTTCTCTTCTACAAATTAAAACTTGTCTTTTACAATCAATTTTAAAACAGAGTCCTCTTGTAGCATCTTGAATTGGTGTTTAACAATTAAACCTTTTCATTACACAAAATGCTTATTATGGTAATAGGACAGAAATGAGTATTTTCATATATTTAGATGCTGTGAAATTTTTCTTTCTTCAGTAGTAGGTTTTTAAACTTGCTTGCTCTTTTGTGTAAGACAAAAAAAGAAAAAAATGTAGCTATTCTCCTTTAAAGAAAAAGGGGAATGAACCCTACTCCAACTAATGAATTAAATTACTTTGCCAAAGTCATACTTTTAACTTACCTGATTCATTTGAGGAATTCATTTGGTAATTTTATCAGATTCAAGAGTACAGAATTGTATCATCTCTTTTGGTGCCATAAAATGTTAGGGAATGCCACTTTAGGGGCTTTGAACAACTCATTTAACCTTTTTTTTTTTTTATTTTAAAGCTGTTATTGGTAAATAGTGGGGCAAAGGTAGATAGTTATTTCTATACCCTCTAGCTATAAAATTTGATGGTTACTGAATGTGGAATTGGGAAGCATTACTTATATTCCAGAATTCCACACTAACACCTCCTCAGTTTCATTCTGCTCCTTGTGTTTTGGTAAACTTTGGTTCATATATTTCAGTGAAACCATCAGGGTTTTGCTATCTCCTGGATCCAAATGAAAAAAGAATTAGAAAAGGCAGTGGGGAAAGAATAGCTTTAGTGCAGAAAGAAGAAAGTTTCCTTTCTGTCTCTGAGGCACTAAGGTGTCACATCCTCTACATCTGACTGTTTAATGGAAAATCCAGGTGGTAAAGACCGAAGAGGACAGATGTTGTGTGTTTTTATTTCTCTATCTCTGCCAGTCAGATGGGGAAGACTGGATGTGAATAATTGTATCTTATTAAAAAGCCTTTCTTGAAATTTTGGGAATTTTTTTCTTTCCCTCAGAAAGAAGCACATTTTACAAAAATTTCAGTGACTTGTAAGTGATAAAATTTATGTAAGCACAAATATATTTTTATCACTTAAAATCAGGGCAAATACTGAGTCAAATAATAAATTGAAAACAGAGTCTCTAGAATTAAGTAATAGCAATTATTCTTAGTGTCAAACTTTCATTAAAGGTTGAAGAAGAAAAGAAGCACAAAGATGCTGCTGATGAGAGTCGACTGATTCATCAGAGAAGGAGTCGAGGAAATAACAAGCAGGCGTTTCCTGCTATGGAGAATAAAGGTTCTGATAGGTAAGCCTATATCAAAATTTAACAGTAGGTCATTTGTTACTTTCCTGTAAAATCATTTCTAACTTGAGCTAATGTTTGTGATTTACACATTTTATATTTCACTAGGGATATAGTTATTTTGAATACTCTTGTCCTTTAGCCTCAATACTAGAGTTCCTTTGTTAACATACCACCGTGTTACAGTATTAGAGTATTCTGGAGTTGACTGCATACTTGCCTTAACCAGTGTGTTGTAAAGGTAAATTTATGTCACTAATGAGCATCCTTTCATTTCAGTCTGAGGGCTTCCTTCAGCGTTTCTCATGAGGCGGGACTAGTGGTGATGAACTCCCTCAGGTTTGCTTTGTCTGGGAAAGTTTTTATTTCTCCTTCATTTCTGAAAGACACCTTTTCTGGATAGAGTACTCTTGGTTGGCAGTTTTCTCCTAGCACTTTGAGTATGTCCATGGATGGAGCCAGATTGCTGTTGGTGGCGGGAGAGCCGATGAGGCACCTGCCTTTCATCCATGATGCTGATGTCACCCATGTGGGTGGTTTACAAGTAAACTGCCCCCGCCCCCTAAATTTGATTTCTTCTTTCATGGTGGATGTGCCACATGTCATTTTAAAAATCATCTAAATTAAGTGTTACCTTTTTCTTTGAGGGTTTTTTTTTTTTTTTTTTTGGCTGCGCTGGTTCTTTCATCTGCAGTGCTTGGGCTTCTCATTGTGTGGCTTCTCTTGATGCTGAGTGGGGCTCCAGGGTGCTGGCTTCAGTGGTTGTGGAGCACAGGATTCATTGCTCTGTGGCATGTGCTATCTTCCCTGACCAGGGATCGAACCTGTGCCCCCTGCATCAGCAGGCAGATTCCTAAGCACTGGAGTACCAGGGAAATTCCTAAATTAAACATTACTGTATTTAAAAGCAAAACAAAAAAATATAGTGTAAATCTAATTATGACTCCCATGTCTAAGAGTCGTGGTGTTTAGGCAGTGGACTCCAGGTTTTCAGTGTAGCCCTTGAGGTTCTTCCCAATGTCTTTCCAGAGCATCTCTCTACTTTCTTCCATGTATTTTGTACTTTTCCTTCCAGGTTCCTAGGAAACAACCTAGATGCCGTGTGCCTGATCTGTGTACTCACATTCTAATCTCCCCGTAGAAAGATTTCTCGCTTTTCTCTTCCTTTTGACCTTCTGTCTTCACTTCTTCTGCAAATCCTTCCTTATTTCACTTATCACTTTCATATGCCAACTCTTACATATCATATTGTACCATAATTATATATCTCTGTTTGAAGAAGAATTTGTTTTCTTGCATATGGTTGGTACTTCATATGACTTAATATGGGTAAGAGTTGGAATTTTACAAGAATTGGTTTTTTATTCTTTATTAGTCGAATTATTTGAAAACATTGGCTTTTTTTGGACTTTTTAAAGTAGCGATCCTGGTGTGCACAGAAAGGGAGTAAAGAAAAAGAATGATGACAAATGGACACCGGAAGAACGTGTGATTGCACCAATATTTGAAAAGACCGATTCACTAACTGGTGGCCTGCTGCACGTGAATGATGAAGCATTTTAAGGGAAGTGGATC
>NW_020191748.1:0-2749 GCF_002263795.3 Bos taurus | reverse complement strand
CCGTGGGGATCCCCGGAGCACACTGGGACCGCCCCCATCCCCGCCACGACCCGATTTCCCGACCCGCGCCGCCGGCTTCGCCCCGCCCGGGCGCGCTCCCGGTGCGCTGCCCACTTCACCACGGGCTCCCGGTGAGCCCGCCCCACGCCCGGTTGCAGGAGAAGTCCTTCTGGGACCGTTCGGCTCCCGCGCCGTGAACAACGGATGACAAATGCCATCTCAGCCCACAGAGGCAATCCAAGTGTTCAAATTCAAGGATCCAACGAGGACGTACGGCAAAAGGAAAAGATGACTGACCTAGGAGGGCCCATGGATATTTCCTATTTAGAACCGGACAAAGTTTGGTTTCCAAGGAAACTTGATTCCTTGGGAAATCCCGGATAAGCTTGGTTCTTTTCATATGCAAATTGCCAAACCAATGAGCTGCTTCCCAAAGCCTCATGGCCTTAGCGCAGCCCCACCCCCCTCCCCAGAAAAGACGGCTCTAAAGAAATCTTTTTCCATCTCAAGGCGGAAATAGACTGGGAAGATGTTTGTCTTGTTGTCTGGATTGATGTCTGTGTCAGTGTGATCCCTTGTGATTTGTGATAACTAGTGCTGCAATGGTTTCTGAGTTCTTCATTTCATATAGGGTCTTCAAGACCGGAGCAGCCTTTGCAAACCCAACTGGCTTTCCATATACAAGAAAAACTTTGAATCCTAGGGAATGTCAGAGTCCCGTGAACTGGGACTAGTCAATATGAAATATCTAGTAGTTTGTTTTGCTCCTCTACTGTAGACATGTCTAAGAGTCATCACATGAAGCACAAATGTTCATAGTGCCTCGGTTTGTTCTAAGGTAAAAATTGCTATATCGTTCTATCTGTCACAAGCTTGTCAACGAGAAAGTACCTCGAAAGAACAGGAACAAACGAAAAATTAAATGTGATATGAGCTTTTAGATAAACTATGAACACTAATTACACTCGAAAATATCTGCCTATGAGAGTCTTGATTGAAGGCAGAGGAGAAGGGGACGACAGAGGCTAAGATGGTTGGATGGCATCACTGATTCGATGGACATGAGTTTGAGCAAGCCCCTGGAGTTGGTGATGGACACGGAAGCCCAGCGTCCTGCAGGCCACGGGTCCCAAAGAGTCAGACACGACTGAGCCACTGAACTGAACTGAACATACAATCGTTTCTCCAGGTGTTTTGGTTACCCGAGTTTCTATCCTGTGCTAAACTAAGTGACGACAGTGTACTGAAGAGCTGGGTCATTTCCAAATAAATTCAAGTTCTGAAACATTCACGCCTTGAAAGGACCTCCCTTTTACACAGAAACAAAGAGAATTTTTGACTATCCAATAAGAGTGTCTGGCACCATCCTGACATGTGAAACGTAAGAAAGCAATTTTTTTTGTTTTGTTTGGTTCTGATCTTGGGTGGTGTGTGTGTGTGTGTGTTGTGGTGTGTGTGTGGCGTGCGGGGGAGGGAGGGCGCTACTATCACTGATAGGTATGTTCACCAATCTGTCGAATGCCAATATAAAAGTCAGTTCTTGGTTGCTGAAGGGAACTGTATGACTGGTATTAAAGAAGGTATGTGGCATGAAATCGCATTTTCTGAAGGAAAACGACGTCTTCTTTTTCCAGGTGGCAGTTTGAGGATGGGAGAAGCAAAAGAATGGGTACCGAATGGGATCAGGAGGTTGTAGGGAACGTGGACCCCCAGAAAAGAGTGTTGTGCCTAGCACAAGGTTTCTTGAGAGGTTGAACTGCTTTTGCTAATGGATTTTAAGTTTCTTTACCTCTTCCGTGATCTCTTCTAGGTTGACCTAGAACAGAAATCTTTTGTTAGCTTTGGCTAAGTGGAGAAGTATTGCTTCACGGTGACTTGTGTGATCCTACCTGACTGTTCTAACCCTTTTGATATCTATGCACTGTGCTTGCTGCTGCTGCTGCTGCTGCTGCTGCGAAGTCTTTCAGTCGTTCCGAGTCTGTGTGACCCCATGGACGGCAGCCACCAGGCCCCGCAGTCCCTGGGGTTCTACAGGCAAGAACACTGGAGTGGTTGCCATTCCTTCCTCCAATGCCATGAAAGTGAAATGTGAAAGTGAAGTCGCTCAGTCTGCCCGACTCTGAGCGACCCCATGGACTGCAGCCTACCAGGCTCTTCCGTCCATGGGATTTTCCAGGCAAGAGTACTGGAGTGGGGTGCCATTGCCTTCTCCCATATCTATTCACCAAGCCTGCCTAAATCATTGACTTCTAGCCACCTCTAGGGATGCCAATGACCAACCCGCCCTTACAGGCGCAGTGGAGAGAAAAAACACTTACCAAGCAGAAGGGTCCGGGTAAGGAACAAGGAAACTTAACAAGCTCGCCACCAACCAGGATTCTGCCAGAGGTCAACAAGAGGGTCAGCCAAGAGAATGGGAGACTGCAGTCCAGAGGTCCTAGCAAACTTCCAAGGCGAAGCAGCAAAGAGCCCAGCATCGATAACAAATACGAATCAATTTACCCAACAACAAGATAAATAAACGGACAGATGTTGCTTGAACACACGACTGAGTTGGGTGAACGGCAGTACTGTATGTGCCAGGATTACTCATTAAAAGTATTACTCTTAAAACTTAGATGAGGGAACAACAAGGTAGGAAAACTACTGTTTGGTTCAGGTCGCTTCGGAGCCTTTTGGGGGAACCGACCTGAAGCCAGAGTCTAGCGGAAATACACAGGCTTGAACATCGCTGAAGACCAACATTTCC
>NW_020191746.1:0-30030 GCF_002263795.3 Bos taurus | reverse complement strand
CTCGTTTAGAAGTCTCCTCTCAACACACAAAGATAGAAAGGGAAAGCAAGGAAAAGAATGAGAGATGGAGGAAAAAGAAAAAGAGAAAAAGAACAGAAGGAAGGGAAGGAGGGAAAGAAAGGAAGGTTGGTGAGAGATGGAGAGATGAAAGAAGAAACTTTGCATTGGGGTATAATCAGGGTGTCGGGATAGCATCACTGACTCAATGGACATGAACTTGAGCAAACTCTGGGAGATAGTGGAGGACAGGGAAGTCCGGCATGCTGCAGTCCACAGGATCGCAAAAGAGTTGGACAGGACTGAGCAACTGAACAACAACTAATCTGAGTGTTACAGATAGGAAGATTCGTATATTTTTGTTTCCTACTCTCGAGTTCATGGTGATTTTTTTCTCTCTCTCCCTTGGCTACTGAGATGGAGATTTCCTGATAGTTATTTACATGCTAAGGTAAGATGGAAATAGTCCAATAAAAGAATTTTTTTTTTCCTGAACCACCTGTGAAATTTTAGTCCCCTGAACCCAGGCCCTTGGAAGAGAGAGTGTGAAGTCCTAGCCAGTGGACCACCAGGGAATTCCCCCAAAGAACTGTTTTTGGTGTTAACAAAATATTGTTATCTGGTATGGCAGTAGAGTCAGGGTAGGCAGAAATGAGGATGGGTGCTCTGAGAGTCAGGTGCAATTTGGATTCATTTTGGGGCTCTTTGTATTCTTCTGCATTCTTGATAACATTTGTGGCTCTTAAAAAAAAAAAACATGAAAAAAAGCCTCCTTTAATTAATCAGCTAATTATTCCCAACCTCCCATCACACACTCTTCCTTACTGTCATTCCCTGAGAAATGCACACAACTGCAAAATCCAATGAGTAATTTGCTTTAGGAATGAAGGGCCTTCTCTCAACTGTTTCTCTAATTTGTTGGTTCTTTCCATTTAAGATACATTTTTCTAATTGTGATGTATGCTGGATGAATGCCTGGAACTGAAAAAGGCTATTAGCTGAAAAACTGATGAAATATGAATAAAAGCTGAATTTTATTTAATAGTAATACACCAATAACATTAATCTCTTCATTTTGGAGAATGTGCTTTAGTTGTGTAAGATACTGGCATTAGCAGAAACTGAGTGAAAGCTCTATGTGAACTCACTGTGTTGTTTTGGAACTCTTATGTAAATGCAAAATTATTCCAAAATGAAAAGTGCATTAAAATATACTTACAATAATACAAAGTGTTTAAAACACTGTACTTTTAAAAGGTGTAGCAACTTTGAAATTAATCTGTATATATTATCACTCTGCTGACAAAGGTTCATATAGTCAAATCTATGGCTTTTCCAGTAGTCAGGTATGGATGTGAGAGTTGAACCATAAAGAAAGCTGAGCTCTGAAGAACTGATGCTTTTGAACTGTGGCATTGGTGAAGACTCTTGAGTCCCTTGGACTTCAAGGAGATCAAACCAGTCAATCCTAAAGGAATTCAATCCTGAATATTCATTGGAAAGACTGATGCTGAAGCTGAAGCTCCAATACTTTGGCCACATGATGTGAAGAGCTGATTCGTTAGAAAAGACCCTGATGCTGGGAAAGATTAAAGGCAGGAGGATATTGGGACGACAGAGGATGAGATGGTTAGATAGCATCACCAACTCAATGGACATGAGTTTGAGTAAGCTCCTGGAGATGGTGAAGAACAGGGAAGCCTGGCATCCATCAGGTCGCAAAGAGTCGGACACAACTACTGAACACACACACACACATCTCTCACCCAGAACTGTATGTGTGTGTGTGTGTGTGTGTGTGTGTATATATATATATATATATATATATATATATATATATATATATATATCATTATCAGTAGCATATTTCAATGAGTTGGCCTAAAAGTTTGTTTGGGTTTTTCTGTAAGATGTTGTTGAAAAACCTGAACAAACCTTTTTGGCTTACCCAGTACTTCTCCCTCTACTTTTTTGGTAACCTCTATGCTGGTGAGGGATGAATAAAAAATAGTATCCCCCGATAATTTTCAACCTTTTTTCTCCTCTGAAGCACCTATTTGCCAACAAATGCCTCTTGGAGCTGTAACCTCATGGTGTCAGTCTGAAGAATAAGCTTTGTATTGACATTGGAATTTAAATTAAAGGAGTAGAAATCAACAGCTGGCTATGCACTGGCTGAAGAAGATACACAGTGAGTATCATACACGTCTACCTACCAACAAGTTGCCTGATCTTTTCCTTAAATCAAGTTCATAAGCCATAGACTAAACAGACAGATCCTCACAGCAAACCCCATCTTTAATTTGGTAAACCATATAAACCACCTTCCTTCCTTTTATAAACATATTTCACACCCAGAATCTTCAGTAAAATTCTTCATTTTCAGTATTTTGCCTCTAAGTGACACTTTTCAGTATCAAGAGGTACTTAATTGTGACAGAGAAAAGGAAATATGTTAAGAAATCAAGATTGGGTTGCATTGGCACTAATGATAGTAAAACTTTAGCAGAATCGGTGTTCTTTAGTAAATGGGGAGATAATCTAAAACATGACTAAAGGATACTCATGGTAATGGAGAGCCAGGAACCACATTCTTTCTTAAATTTTCCCTATGCCACCTAACCTGACTTCTGAGCAAAATTGTCAGGAGAAGAAAGACGAGGAGAAAATTGGCTAAGTGATATACTGTATTTTTACTATAAATATTCTGTTCCTACAAAATAAGTTCTCAGTACCCAGGCTCAGCTTCAAGGAACCATCCCTGCCCCCTCCTCTCCCCCCACCCCTTAGATTCTTCCTTTTGACCAGTGAATGTCATGCTTAGGGTTTGATTAGGTAAAAAAAAACCTTTGAGTTTGCATCTGCATGTATTAACCAAAGTTGCATTTTCCATCTAGGTGTTTCCTGTTATTCCATTACCTTTCTCTCATTCATGCTGATTCGCTCAGCCTCAGTATCCATTGCTTCCAAGTAGGAACACCACAGCATAAATAGTAGATGAAGGGAAAGAGTCAACTCCTGGCTTTTAAAGTTCACATAGAAACAAACCAAATGGCTGTCACTGCAGTGCCTGGATGAGTAAGCTGTCATATTCTTCACATGGTGGAACATTGTGCAGCCATCAAAATAAATGATCTAGAGTCATGCACAACAATGTTGATGAAGTTAGCAATATATTAGGTGAAAAAAGTGAAGTCCAAAAAGATTTTCATAAGACATGATGCCTTTTTCATAGAATTAAAAATAGTCATGGCTTTAGAGGTTAAGTACTTTCTATCATACATGTAAATGTATTAAAGTTAAATCAACAAAAAAGCAAAAGCATGATGAGCATGGGATTCAGGATCATGGTCACATCAGGTGAGGTTGGCAAGGGGAAGCAGGGATGTGATGGGGGGAGGGTCACATGGCTAGATGTAGGTTATTATTAAAATTCTAAATTTCTAGTGTTTGTTTTGAGTGGGGGTGTTTGGAGTGTCTATTACCATTATTAAAACTAAATAGCTAGTTAAATCAAAGCGGGCCACATGTGGAATGATATAAGGTGTTACTTAAAGCAAGGATATTGATGAATCCATTTCTGTGAACTTAAGGACACAGAGAAGGCAATGGTACCCCACTCCAGTACTCTTGCCTGGAAAATCCCATGGATGGAGGAGCCTTGAAGGCTGCAGTCCATGGGATCGCTGAGGGTCGGACACGACTGAGTGACTTCACTTTCACTTTTCACTTTCATTCATTGGAGAAGGAAGTGGCAACCCACTCCAGTGTTCTTGCCTGGAGAATCCCAGGGATGGGAGAGCCTGGTGGGCTGCCATCTATGCGGTTGCACAGAGTCGGACATGACTGAAGTGACTTAGCAGCAAGGACACATTAAAAATATTAAATAGCAACAAGCTCACAGAAGACATAACCATTTGAGAGAAACAGGTTTTTTTAAAAAAAACTTTTTATTTTGTATTAGGGTATAGCTTATTAATCGCAACAATGCCGTGATAGTTTCAGGTGAACAGCGAAGGGATTCAGCTGCACGAATCCATTCTGCCCCGCAAACCCCTCCCATCCAGGCTACCACATGACATTGGGCAGGGCTGTCTGTGCTATACTGTAGGTCCTTGTTGGTTATCCATTTTAAATATAGCAGAGTGTACATGACCTCCCCAAATTCCCTAACTATCCTCTCCCCCCATCCTTCTCCCCACCCCAACACCAGCGGCCATAAGCTCTTTGAAGTCTGAATGAGAGCAAAGTGTCTTGAATTTCCTTATCCCTTGGGCTGAGACTTTGGACATTAAACAGAGGATATGGGGACAAGACTCTTCTGCCCTCCCACATCAATGTAAAGATCTTCCAAATGGGGGAGCCAGAGATTCAGTGAAGAGACTGGTAGTGAGTCAGCATAGCAAGCCCTGCATGAGGATCTTGTGTCTGACACTTCACTGAGAGGGATCCTGGGGGCAGGAGGAGCCATGAACTTCCCCACTAGTTTAGGGAACCCAAGAGGAAACTGGTCCTGTGGGTCCGGGAAGGGCATAAGAGTAATAGTTTGCCATAGTCCACATTATGTGGAATTGGAAGAAATGTCTCCAAATGGGTCTGAGGCAGCCTCTCTGAATTTCTTGCAGCTCCGAAGAGACAAAGGGGGACATCCTGTGTCCCATGGGCCCGAGGGATATGGAAGTAGCTGAGAGAGAGCTGGACCTGGGGGATTCCGCTGGTGGAGAAGAAAGGCCAGTGCAAAAGTCGCCTTGAATCCACAGCCAAGGACCAGAGAGGATGCTGCACGTGTGAGTAGAAGCTAGCATCTCCACCCCTACCCCCAGCCCACACATCTCCCCAGCCCCATTCTGAGCAAACTCTGAAACTCCTCTGAACTTACATACAACTCAGGAGGAAGAAGAGGGCTGGAAATGACTGAGAGAACCAGAAGTGACTAAGATTGAGAGTCTACTACTGGCCTGAAGGAACTTTTGATATAAAAATTAGATTTCATTATGGAAATTTTAGGAGATGTAAGTAGACATGGATTCAATCCCTAGGTCGGGAAGATGCCTTGAAGGAGGGCATGACTACCCACTCCAGCATTCTTGCCTGGAAAATCCCATGGATGGAGGAGGCTGGCAGGCTATAGTCCATGGGGTCATAGAGTTGGACATGACTGAAGTGACTTAGCACACACACATGCATGGGAGATTTAAGAAAATTACTTTTCCTACACAACGGGGATTCCCTGGTGGCTCAGATGGTAAAGAATCTACCTGCAGTGTGGGAGATCCGGGTTTGACCCCTGGGTCAGGGAAATCCCCTGGAGAAGGAAATGGCTACCCACTCCAGTATTCTTGCCTGGAAAATCCCAGGGATGGAGGAACCTGGAAGGCTACAGTCCATGGTGTCTCAAAGAGTCAGACACGACTGAGTGACTTCACTTTCACTTTCACACAACTGAGCTTGTAACCTGAGATAAGAAACCCCTGCATGTATAAGCTATCTAGTCAATTCCTTTGGCTACCTGGGAATATAGCTATGGAGGCAAAGCATACATATCAACCCAGCCTTTTTACCATCTCCGGCCTTGTGAACTTTGACAAATCTCTGGGCCTCAGCCTCATTCACATAAAACAAGGGTGGTAAAGTTACTAAACTCTAATAAAAATTAATTTAGAAATACAAATAATTTAATTTAAGATAAGGGTGATCACTGCAATCCAGGTCAGGGTCTGACTCTGCCAGTAGCTCAACTGTGTGACTATGGATGGGTCTCTTTCCTTCTCTGGGGCTCCAGTTCCTCATCTGCAATACAAAGGAAAGAGGTGAAACCTATATGTTCCTTTTAGCTCCAATCATCTAGAACTTAAATTTCATATAGGCTTCTTTGGACTTTGAATGCACTAGATACAGCTAAAAACCCCTGGATTCACTAACTCTTAATATGAAGATAACTCTTTTTTTTTTTTTTTTTCTTCTAAGGAGCAGACAGCCAAATTGAGTTTGTGGAAGGTCATTTGTGCAGATCTATAGCCTATCACTCAGATGGCTAGAAACAGCTGAGATATTAATATTTAACCATGAAAAAGCAGCAGGGTTCCATTGCAGAGCTAAATGCAGTCATTTATTGTTTATTTCTCTAAATATTACTGGTTTGGCTGCCTCTGCTTGAGAATGGTTTCTGGGTCATGAATATAATCAGACATACCTCTTCTTCTAATCCAACCTCTAAAGAGAAAAGGTGGGAGGCGGTCTTAAGATGGCAGAGGAATAGGACAGGGAGACCATTTTCTCCCCAACAAATTCATCAAAAGAACATTTAAACGCTGAGTAAATTCCACAAAACAACTTCTGAATGCCGGCAGAGGGCATCAGGCACTCAGAAAAGCAGCCCATTGTCTTCACAAGGAGATATTTTATCAACGGTGCTGTACAGGTGGAGAAGTCTGGAGGCTACTGTAAAAATAAGACTGAAAACCAGAAGCAGGAGGCTTAAGTCCAAATCCTGAGAACCCCAGAGAACTCCTGACTCCAGGGAACATTAATCGACAGGAGCTCATCAAATGCCTCCATACCGACACTGAAACCAAGCACCACCCAAGGGCCAACAAGTTCCAGAGCAAGACATACCATGCAAATTCTCCAGCAAGACAGGAACACAGCCCTGAGCTTTAATATACAGCCTGCCCAAAGTCACTCCAAACCCACTGACATCTCATAACTCATTACTGGACACTTCATTGCACTCCAGAGGGAAGAAATACAGCTCCACCCACCAGAAACCAACACAAGCTTCCCTAACCAGGAAACCTTGACAAGCCACCCGTACAACCCCACCCACAGTGAGGAAACTCCACAATAAAGAGAATGCCACAAACTGCCAGAATACAGAAAGGCCATCCCAAACACAGCAATATAAACAGGATGAAGAGACAGAGGAATACCCAGCAGGTAAAGGAACAGGATAAATGGCCACCAAACAAAACAAAAGAGGAAGAGATAGGGAATCTACCTGATAAAGAATTCTGAATGATGATAGTGAAAATGATCCAAAATCTTGAAATCAAAATGGAATCACAGATAGTACCCTGGAGACAAGGATTGAGAAGATGCAAGAAAGGTTTAACAAGGACCTAGACGAAATAAAAAAGAGTCAGTATAAAATGAATAATGCAATAAATGAGATTAAAAACACTCTGGAGGGAACAAATAGTAGAATAGTGGAGGCAGAAGATAGGATTAGTGAAGTAGAAGATAGAATAGTAGAAATAAATGAATCAGAGATGAAAAAAGAAAAACGAATTAAAAGAAATGAGGACAATCTCAGAGACCTAGACGACCATGTTAAATGCCCCAACATTCGAATCATAGGAGTCCCAGAAGAAGAAGACAAAAAGAAAGACCATGAGAAAATACTTGAGGAGATAATAGGTGAAAACTTCCCTAAAATGGGGAAGGAAATAATCACCCAAGTCCAAGAAACCCAGAGAGTCCCAAACAGGATAAACCCAAGGTGAAACACCCCAAGACACATATTAATCAAATTAACAAAGATCAAACACAAAGAACAAATATTAAAAGCAGCAAGGGAAAAACAACAAATAACACACAAGTGGATTCCCATAAGGATAACAGCCGATCTTTTGATAGAAACTCTTCAGGCCAGGAGGGAGTGGCAGGACATACTTAAAGTGATGAAAGAAAATAACCTACAGCCCAGATTACTGTACCCAGCAAGGATCTCATTCATATATGAAGGAGAAATCAAAAGCTTTACAGACAAAGCAAAAGCTGAGAGAATTCAGCACCACCAAACCAGCTCTCCAACAAATGCTAAAGGATCTTCTCTAGACAGGAAACACAACAAGGGTGTATAAACTCGAACCCAAAACAATAAAGTAAATGGCAATGGGATCATACTTATCAATAATTACCTTAAATGTAAATGTGTTGAATGCCCCAACCAAAAGACAAAGACTGGCTGAATGGATAAAAAAACAAGACCCTATATATGTTGTCTACAAGAGACTACCCTCAAAACCGGGGAAACATACAGACTGAAAGTGAAGGGCTGGAAAAAGATATTCCACGCAAATAGAGACCAAAAGAAAGCAGGAGTAGCAATACTCATATCAGATAAAATAGACTTTAAAACAAAGCTTGTAAAAACAGACAAAGTAGGACACTACATAATAATCAAAGGATCAATCCAAGAAGAAGATGTAACAATTATAAATATATATGTACCCAACATAGGAGCACCACAATATGTAAGACAAATGCTAACAAGTATGAAAGGGGAAATGAACAATAACACAATAATAGTGGGAGACTTTAATACCCCCCTCACACCTATGGATAGATCAACTAAACAGAAAATTAACAAGGAAACACAAACTTTAAATGATACAATAGACCTGTTAGACCTAATTGATATCTATAGGACATTTCACCCCCAAAAAATGAATTTCAGCTTTTTCTCAACTGCACATGGAACCTTCTCCAGGATAGATCACATCCTGAGCCATAAATCTAGCCTTGGTAAATTCAAAAAAATTGAAATCATTCCAAGGATCTTTTCTGACCACAGTGCAGTAAGATTAGATCTCAATTTCAGGAAAAAAAACTATTAAAAATTCCAAGATATGGAGGCTGAACAACACGCTGCTGAATAACCAACAAATCACAGAAGAAATCAAAAAAGAAATCAAAATATGCATAGAAATGAATGAAAAGGAAAACACAACAACCCAAAACCTGTGGGACACTGTAAAAGCAGTGCTAAGGGGAGGGTTCATAGCAAAACAGGCATACCTCAAGAAACAAGAAAAAAGTCAAATAAATAACCTAACTCTACACCTAAAGCAACTAGAAAAGGAAGAAATGAAGAACCCCAGGATTAGTAGAAGGGATGAAATCTTAAAAATTAGGGCAGAAATATATGCAAAAGAAACAAAAGAGACCATAGCAAAAGTCAACAAAGCCAAAAGCTGGTTCTTTGAGAGGATAAATAAAATTGACAAACCATTAGCCAGACTCATCAAGAAACAAAGGGAGAAAAATCAGATCAATAAAATTAGAAATGAAAATGGAGATATCACAAGAGACAACACAGAAACACAAAGGATCATAAGAGACTACTATCAGCAATTATATGGCAATAAAATGGACAACTTGGAAGAAATGGACTAATTCTTAGAAAAGTACAACTTTCCAAAACTGAACCAGGAAGAAATAGAAAATCTTAACAGACCCATCACAAGCGCGAAAATTGAAACTGTAATCAGAAATCTTCCAGCAAACAAAAGCCCAGGTCCAGACAGCTTCACAGCTGAATTCTACCAAAAATTGAGAGAAGAGCTAACACCTATCCTACTCAAACTCTTCCAGAAAATTGCAGAGGAAGGTAAACTTCCAAACTCATTCTACGAGGCCACCATCACCCTAATACCAAACCCTGACAATGATACCACACAAAAAGAAAACTACAGGCCAATATCACTGATGAACATAGATGCAAAAATGCTTAACAAAATTCTAGCAATCAGAATCCAACAACACCTTAAAAAGATCATACACCATGACCAAGTGGGCTTTATTGCAAGGATGCAAGGATTCTTTAATATCCACAAATCAATCAATGTAATACACCACATTAACAAATTGAAACATAAAAGACATATGATTATCTCAATAGATGCAGAGAAAGCCTTTGACAAAATTCAACATCCATTTATGATAAAAACTCTCCAGAAAGCAGGAATAGAAGGAACATTCTTCAACATAATAAGAGCTATATATGACAAACCCACAGCAAACATTATCCTCAATGGTAAAAAAAATGAAAGCATTTCCCCTAAAGTCAGGAAAAGAAAAGGGTGCCCACTCTCACCACTACTATTCAACATAGTTTTGGAAGTTTTGGCCACAGCAATCAGAGCAGAAAAACAAATAAAAGGAATCCAAATTGGAAAAGAAGAAGTAAAACACTCACCATTTTCAGATGACATGATCCTCTACATAGAAAACCCTAAAGACTCCACCAGAAAATTACTAGAGCTAATCAAAGAATATAGTAAAGTTGCAGGATATAAAATCGACACACAGAAATCCATTGCATTCCCATACACTAACAATGAGAAAACAGAAAGAGAAATTAAGGAAACAATTTCATTCACCATTGGAATGAAAAGAATAAAATACCCAGGAATATATCTACCTATAGAAACTAAAGACCTATATATAGAAAACTATAAAACACTGGTGAAAGAAATCAAAGAGGACACTAATAGATGGAGAAATATACCTTGATCATGGATCGGAAGAATCAATATAGTGAAAATGAGTATACTACCCAAAGCAATCTATAGATTCAATGCAATCCCTATCATGCTACCAACGGTATTTTTCACAGAGCTAGAACAAATAATTTCACAATTTGTATGGAAATACAAAAAACCTCGAATAGCCAAAGCAAACTTAAGAAAGGAGAATGGAACTGGAGGAATCAACCTGCCTGACTTCAGGCTGTCCTACAAAGCCACAGTCATCAAGACAGTATGATACTGGCACAAAGACAGAAATATGGACCAATGGAACAAAATAGAAAGCCCAGAGATAAACCCATGCACCTATGGACACCTTATCTTTGACAAAAGAGGCAAGAATATACAATGGAGAAAAGACAAACTCTTTAACAAGTGGTGCTGGGAAAACTGGTTAACCACTTGTAAAAGAATGAAACTAGAACACTTTCTAACACCATACACAAAAATAAACTCAAAATGGATTAAAGATCTAAAGGTAAGACCAGAAACCATAAAACTCCTAGAGGACAACATAGGAAAACACTTTCCGACATAAATCACAGCAGGATACTCTATGACCAACCTCCCAGAATACTGGAAATAAAAGCAAAAATAAACAATTTGGACCTAATTGAAATTAAAAGCTTCTGCACGACAATGAAACTATAAGCAAGGTGAAAAGACAGCCTTCAGATTGGGGGAAAATAATAGCAAATGAAGCAACTGACAAAGGATTAATCTCAAAAATACACAAGCAACTCCTGCAGCTCAATTCCAAAAAAATAAATGACCCAATCAAGAAATGGGCCAAAGAACTAAACAGACATTTCCCCAAAGAAGACATACTATGGCTAACAAACATGAAAAGATGCTCAACATCACTCATTATCAGACAAATGCAAATCAAAACCAGAATGAGGTACCATTTCACGCCAGTCAGAATGGCTGCTATCCAAAAGTCTACAAGCAATAAATGCTGGAGAGTGTGTGGAGAAAAGGGAACCCTCTTACACTGTTGGTGGGAATGCAAACTAGTACAGCCACTATGGAGAACTGCCGGGGTCCAGCCCCGGTGGATCCAGGGAATTGGAAGGGGAGACGGCTTTGGTGATCAGGATACGAGAGAATTAAAGATCTACAGAGTGGTAAGGATAGCTCAGTGAGAAAATTCAGTGGAGAAAAGAGTCTGAATAACTTGGTTCACGTGGAAAGCTAATAAAATTCCAAAATAAGGAATTTATGTTACCTACATAGGCCGCAGGTATCCTCCTGTTCTCCCGAAGGAGAGGAGACACTAAGGCCTCCTCAGTCAGATCTTAGAAGCCCAGGCATAATGAGTAGGCTTGATGAGTCTCCACGCTCCAATTCAGCCAGAAGGTGAGAGAAAGAATGACATGGGGAGACCAAGTTTCGGTGAACAAGGCCCACACTTTATTTTCCAAAGTAGTTTTTATACCTTAAGTTATGCATAGAGGATAATGGGGGAAGGGGTAGAGTCATGCAGTAAGCCAGGCTTTCTTCCTGCAAACTTATCATATGCAAAAGTTTAGGTGATTTGCATCATCTTCTGGCCCAGAGGCCTGTTAACATTTTAAGACCCTTTCTTCAGAAAACTTATTTTTCTCTAAAGGTGATTAGTCAGGCGCCACCCTCCAAAAGCATTAGATAAAGTTGCATTCCTATAGGGCAAAGGTGTGGTGGGCTATAACAAGAAAAAGAATTAACTCAAGGGTCCAAGGTTACAAACATTAAAGCTACTACTTACACCAATTATATTAATCAATACACTGCCAGGGACACAGCAGGTAAGGGATATGGAAACTTAGCAGCAAACATTGGCCCAACAAGTGAAAAACCCTTCACCAATACAATTTCTGATCAATCTTTTAACTGCTCAAAGGAATCTGTATTCAGACAGTTTAGAACATCTCATGCCTCTCACGGTTGTGAACTAAAACACTCTTGTCACGCCCAGGACAGCCCCCGTAAAGTCAGAGGTGTAGGTGAGAGCACAAAGCAGTAAAGTAGGCAGACTCTGGTTGTGGGGGTAGATGCTCGAGAGTTTCCAGGGGGACTCCTGAGGCTCGATCCTGCCTTTGTGTATGCCGAGCCTCCCTCCTCATGACCTTTGCCATGGGCAGAGTTCCTCACGCTGGCTTCCGGCATCTCCCCCTTTTTTATTTCTTAAAACAGCCAGATGCAGCTCAGTTTCGAGCTTCTGAATGTTCTGCCGAAGAATCCTGACAATACAAGGAAGAATGATTATGAGAAGATTAGACAATGTTCTTTCTAGAAATAAACTTAGAGAAGGTGTGAAAAAAGTCATTAGCTACTCCAGTGGTGGTAAAATCCAGTCGAGAGTCTTCCAAGGTCTGTGTTTGATTATGAAGTTTCCCTAAGTCCAGGCCAATGTCAGAGCTGTTCCAAACACCTGAAATATGATTTGTAATTTTTTCCCATTTATAATCTGTCTCGTTTACCTTCAAAGATGTCACGCATATCCACCAGTAATCAGTGTGGCATGACAGAGCCATTTTCAAGCCTGTAACTCAGTCCCAATATGCATTATTGACTCTTCTAAGGCATCTACTCTCATCTCCAATTTTCTATCTATAACTTCCTGTGTTGCTAGAGTTAAAGAAACATTTTTAGACATTGTATCAACATATTGGGCAGTATGCACCTGTTGAGTCAATGATATTGCTGCCAGAGTAACAGAAGTAATTGTGGTTATTAAAGCTGCTATTTCCAGGATAAGCAAGCCCACAAACCATCGTGATCGCATTAAATCCTGCAGTTGTCAGTAAGTGGTTACATCATACGATAAGGTGGACGATGTAACACTACAAAGGAGCAAACATTATATTGAGGGTTTAAACAAGATGAGAGCATGCATTGTTCACAAGTCACTACATTGGGTCCACCAGTGAAAGTCATATGTACATTAAGTTTTCCAGAAGCGTTGGTAAAGAGAAAAACATAAGGAGAGCGTAGACAAGCCAAAACAGAATAAGTAGAATTATTTTCTGGTTGGAGTTCGCACTGCAGCAGCCCTGTCAGCCTCGCCAGGATCTCGATGTTTATCTTGCTTCCCCTGTCGGCGGGCGCCACTCCGGCTCCCTCGCTGAACCGGCCTTGGCCTCAGCGGCGGCCAAGCAAGAGCAGACGGTCGCTGGTGGGGCTACCAGCTGCGAGCGCTTTGTGCTGGGCCCAGGTAGCCAGGCTGGTCCGGCCCACGGCTCCTGATGCACGGCTGTTCCGTGCTGTGGTGGCAGGGGCAGAGGAGTGCCCCTCCTCTTTTGTGATCAAAGCAATGGGGGAACCGGATGTCTGGGGGACTGCAACATGGCGAATCAGCCTGTCTGCGATCCAAATTGGAGAATCTGCCTCCTGTGGATAAATACAAGCACATCCTCGACCGCTAGTTAATAATGGGTCAGGACCCTTCCATTGTCCTGAAAGGAGGTCCTTCCATTTCACCAACAGCTTTGTATCTTGTTGTTCTGGACGAATCAGCATTTAGGTTTTTTATTACAAAGAGAGCATGTTGTAAGATCTGATGGGGGGGGACTACACTTAAATTCCCCTTCCTTTAATTTTTGAATGCATATTTTTAATGTTTGGTGTGCTCTATCTACTATAGCTTGTCCCTGGGGATAATAAGGGATGCCCATGTTATGTTTTATTTGAAATTTTATACAAAATTTTTGGCATCTGGAATAGGGAACTGTTTGTATCTAACAGGAAAAATAACTGGGTGTCTAGATATAAAATTTAACAAAACATTGGAGGGTAAATGATGCAAAAATTTGACCACAACAGTTTTCTATAGCAATCTGTCAATTTTCATCAAACATTAAAAGAGTATCAAGTTGTTCTTTATTATATGGAATTACAATCTCTGCTGGCTCTTTACCGAACAATTCAATGCTCCACTTTCTTCCTTTTAATATCAATGTAGCTATCAATCCTGGATAAGAAGCCGCTACTTTTTTAGTTTGAGCAGGAAGATGGACCCACTCTAGGAGGCCGTTATGCCATAAAACAAATTTTTTGTCTGGCTACCCCAATTACACCTATGGGGGTTTTATGGCAAAGGAATTGTCAAGCAGTTGTCAATTTAATTTTTAAAATTTTTAAAATTTACATTTTAACAACATAAATTTAGGGATATGTTAATTTAGGTCTAATGTTTAGTTTAGGTCTCTGTATAAATTTAAATAATAAATGTATAACCTCCTTATCTCATTTTGGTATACAGATATACCTAAATGCAAAATGTATTTATATATGTATTTATATATGGCAACAAGTATAAACTTATTGACATATAATATATATAAATCAATATACTTGAACTAATCTTTATAATTAATATATATTATAGCAATACAACACGTACACAGCTAATACCAACCAACACAAACCAATGTACTGTAATAATACATGTCACACATCTATAATATAATTACACAGTATATAGAACATATATCATCACAGCACATCAATCTATATCAGTTAATATCAGCCACACACACATTATATTACTGCAATATATAATTATACAGTATATATATAATATGCATATATAGTATACATATTAATTTATATACAAATTAAGTATAGATCTATAAATAGAATTAGGTATACCTTTATTATATTTTATTTGTACCCATACCTAATTAGGCAAACGGTAATTAGGCATATATATTTATATTATGTATTTATAACAATATATAAAGTATTGTTAATTGTACTGCCTGTTGATAACTAAGAAATTGAGAAAACCCTTCTCTGAGCATCTATTTGAGAGAGCATGTCCCTCCCCCATAGGGTAAAGGGGAGCGTAGGAACTACATATGGTTGGAAAGTTCCACAGGTATCCTCAAACTGTCAATCTAACATTTTTGAACTTTTAACTACTGTGGGGGCTTGAGGGCAAATGAAACAAAATTTGACCCCTGAAATCTATCAGGGCAACTTGCCAATCATCACTATTTTGTAAAAGACTTGTAGTTGATCCTTATCGAATGGAATTACTATATTTGCTACTTCTTTTCTAAAAAGTTCCACACTTCTTTTTTCCTCCTTTTATAATTAATTGTGCCACCAAGCTGGGATAAGATAAAACTATTTTTCTTGGGGTCACTGGTAGATGGAACCAATGGGCCTTTTTGTCACAAGCACCCTGTAGGTGTATGTTTTGTGGCAAGAATAATTTAATCTCATCTTTTGGTAGTATTAATCCTAACTAACTGAACATTTAAAGTCTCATCTACTTTAACAAGAGCTGACTCTGTCTCATTAGTCAACTTTCTCTTAGAACTGGAATTAGGATCTCTTTTTAAGCAATCAAACAAAGGCTTTAAATCTGCAGTAGTCAGTTTTAAATGTGGGTGTATCCAATTAATGTCCCCTAATAATTTTTGGAAATCATTTAAAATTAGTAAACAATCTCTCTGCAGCTTCAAAGGGGCATTATCAGTTTTCAAAACATTTGGCAGACCTAAATGTGAGAAGCAAGTAAAGAGGTGTTGCACAATATCTTTATAAGCTTCTCCAGTTATTGTTTTGTAACCTAAATCTGGTCTATAGCTTTTTAGATGACAAGCAACCATCTAACCTTTGCTTGAATACTTCCAGCAGTGGGGAACTCACTACTCTTCAAGGTTTTAAACTCTCCCTCACCTTTTTCTCTACAGCATTCCCACCCCGCATACCACTTTCTCTAATCCCAACTCATTTTCAGTAGTATGTGTTGGCCAGGAGCTGGGCCAGTCTTTCCCAGCAATGTTAAGAGACATCTGTTCCTGTGTCTAATAGCCCTGGCATTTTATTTTCTTGAATTAAAAAAAAATTTTTTTTAAAGGCCTAGAAGCTGTAATTTCCTGTACCCAAAAAGCTAGGTCACTAGATCCAAATCCTCTAGGGCCCCTAGCTTGAGAAGTCAAGGTGTTTCTTGTCTGACAGTAAGGTAAAAGCAAAAACTGTGTTATTCTTTGACCTTTATAAATTTGCACAGTTTTGGTAGGCGGTGAGATCAAAACTTTAATTTCTCCAATATAATCAGAATCTACTACACCATGCACCACCGAAATTTCTTGAAAAGAAAGCGAGCTATGCCCTAGCACAAGTCCTACAATGCCCTCAGGCAGGGGCCCAGCCACTCCCATTGGAATCAGAGCAACCAGCACATCAGGGGTTAATACTGTTGCTAAATCCCCTTACCGTTCTGCTTGGTCATAAGAGAAACATTTTTTATTTGTAGAATCCTTTTCTATTACAATTATTTTTCTTTCCTTTTTCCTTTTTTCTTTTTCTTTTTCTCTCTCTCTCTCTTTTTTTTTTTTTTTGCTTGAGTGAGGCCCCCCTCAGGGGTTTTTCTGCAAGGAGCAGGCTCTGTATATTGTGTATTCTTTAAAAGCTCCTTTGTTTAAAAGAAAATTTTTTTTTTATCTTTTTCAGCCTTAGGAAATGCTCTGGGAGGCTTTGGATGTAAACTGGGGAATTCCTAGGCCCTGGGAGGTGCAAGCAGAGGTGGGGTAGTCGCCTTAAATCAGAAATTGTTGGATAAATTTTTAAAGGTTTGTGTAGAGGGGGAGGGGGCTTGCCAGGGCGCCCAGCTGCAGTGTCCTATAAGCCCTCTCATTCCTCGGGAGGTAGAGCACAGTCTCCCTCCTTTTCTTCATCAATGGCAGAAAATATGATCTGCGCAGAAGGTGGAGACCCACTACCATCCACCGCTATAGCCTCTCCCATAGGCTATCCAACAGCCTCATGACAGGGGTTCAGAACATTTTTAATCATATTTGTAGGATAAGTTTTTAGTTGTTTTTTTTTTTTTTTTTTTTTTTTACCTTCACCCAAGTATCTAAATTAACAGTACCCTCTTCTGGAAACCAAGGACACTATTCTTGTACAAATGAAAAAAAAAAAAAAAAAAGGATTGAATGGCAGATTTTTTAACTTTGATTCCTCTCTTACTTAATAGCTGCAAAATTACTCCTATAAAGAGCTGTCTTTCATTTGATTCAGTGTTACCCATGTCAGAAAATTAAGTATAGTAGAAGATATAGTTTTAGTTTTCAAAGATCAGGTTTTCCTTCAACCTTTTAACTCCAGAACCCGGGTTTTCTCTCCAACCCTTTAACACTTTCAATACTTCCCACTCCTACTCGCCCTGTCTATCCTAAAGTGGGGTCCGTGGCACCCTGAGTGGGGTCCTAGCCGTCCCAAAAACTCAACACAGGGGAACAACAGGGCTGATGACCCTAATTGTTCCAAGGGGGTACAACAGGGCTTATTACCCAGATTGTTGTGAGGGGGGAGCATTAGGGCTGATGACCCTAACTACTCCGAGGGGGAACAACAGGGCTGATGACCCTATTTGTTCCGAGGGGGAACAACAGGGCTTATGACCCAGATTGTTCCGAGGGGAGAGCAATAGGGCTGATGACCCTAACTGCTCAGGCATCCCTATTCAGGCGCCACTTGCCGGGGTCCAGCCCCGGTGGATCCAGGGAATTCGAAGGGGAGATGGCTTCAGCGATAAGGATATGATAGAATTAAAGATATAAAGAGTGGTTAAATAAGGATAGTTCAGTGAGAAAATTCAGTGGAGAAAAGAGGCTGAATAACTTGGTTTACATGGAAAGCTAATAAAATTCCAAAATAAAGAATTTATATTACCTACGTAGGCTGCAGGCGATCTCCCGTTCTCCCGAAGGAGAGGAGACACTAAGGCCTCCCTGGTCAGATCTTAGAAGCCCAGGCATAATTAGTAGGCTTGACGAGTCTCCACGCTCCAATTCAGCCAGAAGGTGAGAGAAAGAATGACATGGGGAGACCAAGTTTCGGTGAACAAGGCCCACACTTTATTTTCCAAAGTAGTTTTTATACCTTAAGTTATGCATAGAGGATAATGGGGGAAGGGGTAGAGTCATGCAGTAAGCCAGGCTTTCTTCCTGCAAACTTATCATATGCAAAAGTTTAGGTGATTTGCATCATCTTCTGGCCCAGAGGCCTGTTAACATTTTAAGACCCTTTCTTCAGAAAACTTATTTTTCTCTAAAGGTGATTAGTCAGGCGCCACCCTCCAAAAGCATTAGATAAAGTTGCATTCCTATAGGGCAAAGGTGTGGTGGGCTATAACAAGAAAAAGAATTAACTCAAGGGTCCAAGGTTACAAACATTAAAGCTACTACTTACACCAATTATATTAATCAATACACTGCCAGGGACACAGCAGGTAAGGGATATGGAAACTTAGCAGCAAACATTGGCCCAACAAGTGAAAAACCCTTCACCAATACAATTTCTGATCAATCTTTTAACTGCTCAAAGGAATCTGTATTCAGACAGTTTAGAACATCTCATGCCTCTCACGGTTGTGAACTAAAACACTCTTGTCACGCCCAGGACAGCCCCCGTAAAGTCAGAGGTGTAGGTGAGAGCACAAAGCAATAAAGTAGGCAGACTCTGGTTGTAGGGGTAGATGCTCGAGAATTTCCAGGGGGACTCCTGAGGCTCGATCCCACCTTTGTGTATGCTGAGCCTCCTTCCTCATGACCTTTGCCATGGGTGGAGTTCCTCACGCTGGCTCCCGGCAGAGAACAGTGTGGAGATTCCTTAAAAAACTGGAAATAGAACTGCCTTATGTCCCAGCAATCCCACTACTGGGCATATACACCGAGGAAACCAGAATTGATAGAGACACGTGTACCCCAATGTTCATCACAGCACTGTTTATAATAGCCAGGACATGGAAGCAACCTAGATGTCCATCAGCAGACGAATGGATAAGAAAGCAGTGGTACATATACACAATGGAGTATTACTCAGCCATTATAAATAATACATTTGAGTCACTTCTAATGAGGTGCATGAAACTGGAGCCTATTATACAGAGTGAAGTAAGCCAGAAAGAAAAACACCAATACATTATACTAACGCATATATATGGAATTTAGAAAGATAGTAATGATAGCCCTGTATGCGAGAAAGCAAAAGAGACACAGATGTATAGAACAGTCTTTTGGACTCTGTGGGAGAGGGAGAGGGTGGGATGATTTTGGAGAATGGCATTGAAACATGTATAATATCATATATGAAATGAATCGCCAGTCTAGGTTTGATGCATAATATAGGATCCTTGGGGCTGGTGTACTGGGATGACCCAGAGGGATGGTACGGGGAGGGAGTTGGGAAGGGGGTTCAGGATGGGGAACACGTGTATACCCTTGGTGGATTCATGTTGATGTATGGCAAAACCAATACAATATTGTAAAGTAATTAACTTCCAATTAAAATAAATATTGATATATGGCAAAACCAATAAATATCATAAAGTTTAAAAAGAAAATAAAATATAAAAATAAAAGAAAGTGGGTCTATTTATTTTTTAGGAGCCAATGTATGATTTTTGGCTTCCTGCCTATTCTATTTATTTGCCTGTGAAACACCAGAAAGATGGGGAGGTGGTGAGTGAGGAATCTTGAGATAGGAGAACCAGAGAATTCACTATCAGGGAATGTGGGGAAAAGAAAAACAGAGGCAGTGGTTCAAACCAAGACGTGTGTAGACACATAGCCTGCAGTCTTGGACACATGGAGCCACAGCTGAGGGAAAGTGAGGAGGTTAGAGCATGGGTCTTAGATTCAGCAGCCGTGAGTTTGAGTCCTGGTTATACTTCCTACTATACCTATGTGACCTTCCAGATTTGTAAAAAGGCAGATGACAACACTAATACTTACCTCATAGGGTTGTTTTGAGGCTGTTTAGAATACATGTACATGAATCCAAGTGCAGCAGAGGCTCAGTCGCTTCAGTCATGTCTGAGTCTTTGTGACTGCATGGACTGTAGCTTGCCAGGCTCCACTGTCCATAGAGATTCTCCAGGCAAGAATACTGGTATGGGTTGCCGTGCTCTCTTCTAGGACATCTTCCCAGCCTAGGGATTGAACCCACGTCTCATGTCTCCTGCACTTGCAGGCGAGTTCTTTACCACTAGCACCACCTGGGAAGCCCATGAATCCATGTAAGTCATTCAAAATGCATTTTGAATACATTCAAAAGAACACATGGAAAAGTATTGGGTTGGCCAAAATGTTTGTTCGGGTTTTTCCATAAGATTTGGCCAACCAATGCTTAGCATCACGCCCAACACACAGTGAGTACCTGATAAATTGAAGGTAGGCTTCTGATTAGGCTTCCCTGGTGGCTCAGATGGTAAAGAATCTGCCTGCAATGTGGGACACCTGGGTTCTACCCCTGGGTTTGGAAGATCCCCTGGAGAAGGGAATGGCAACCCACTCCAGTATTCTTGCCTGGAGGAGTCCATGGATGAAGGAGCTTGGCAGGCTCCAGTCCATGGGGTCACAAAGAGTTGGACACGACTGAGTGTTCTAATTATTAATTATGATGATTAATCCATAGAATTTCAAAGCCAGAAGGAACCCCAGAGATCACTTAACTCAGTCCTTTGATGATATAGGTGAAGAAGCCAAGACTCAGGGAGATGAAGGGACATGTCTGAAGTAGACAGCTAATGACAGCACCAGGACTAGTTCTGGTCTCCTGATGTGGGTCCATAAGACATTTTACCCCAAGGCACATACATAATTTGACAGCATCATGATTAGGTCACTTTGGTCTTTTATATCCTTCCATCCATCCTTTCCCCATTCTGGTCTCAATCAAAAGCCCAGGTGATTCCTATCTGGGATATAGTTCAGTCCCCCAAGAGCTGGCCTACACTTAAGGAAAATCATGGCTGAGGAGAGTGGCAAGAGCAGCTTCCTCAGCAGCTGGAATTACCTGCTACCATGCACACTTCCTGCATACTCACTTCCAGCCAGCCCTTGTACTAGATACCATGCTCTCTACCCAGGGAGCTGGTGGCAATGCCAGTGCTCATGGCTTCAGGGCTGCCCTGAGGAATGAAACAGATTCTCGGTGCTTTTCTCATGAAGATCCTGAGGGGCTTTTCTCAGTATGTTTCTCCTCATCACCACAAGCAATGAAGGTGTCATTTTGTGATGTGTTGTTGTTCATTCACTAAAGTCGTGTCTGACTTTGCAACCCCATGGACTACAGCACACCAGGCTTCCTTGTCGTTTACCATTTCCCAGAGTTTGTTCAAATTAATGCCCATTGAGTCAGTGATGCCATCCAACCATCTTGTCCTCTGTCGTCCCCTTCTCCTCCTGCCTTCAGTCTTTCCCGCCATCAGGGTCTTTTCCAGTGAGTCAATTCTTTGCATCAGGGTGGCAAAGGGATTGGAGCTTCAGCTTCAGCATCAGTCCTTCTAATGAATGTTCAGGACTGATTTCCTTTAGGATTGATTGGTTTGATCTTCTTGCAGTCCAAGGTACTCTCAAGAGTCTTCTCCAACATCACAGTTCGAAAGCATTAATTCTTCTCGCTCAGCCTTCTTCATGGTCCAACTCTCACATCCATATATGACTACTGGAAAAACCATAGCTTTGACTATATGGACCTTTGTCAGCAAAGTAATGTCTCTGATTTTTAATATGCTATCTAGGTTTGTCATAGCTTTTCTTCCAAGGAGCAAGCGTCTTTTAATTTCATGGTTGCAGTCACCATCCACAGTGATTTTGGAGCCCAAGAAAATAAAGTCTGTCACTGTTTCCATTGTTCCCCCATCTATTTTCCATGAAGTGATGGGACCAAGTGATTTCCAAAATACTTACCTTCTGGTCCAGCTTGGGCAATAACCAACCAGAAAAGATGCTGGAGGACCAAGGGTATAGGATACTAAAGGCCTTCTGCTATGCCAGGCATTTACCCTTTAGCTGTGGATTGTAGAGAATGCTCAAGGGTCCCAGAGGAGGGGCAGAAGCAGTGGAGTCTGCAGGGGACACTTGGGGAAGCCTGAGATAGCTGCACTTTACCCAGCGTCTAGGAAATACTTCAGTGCTATAACAGTGGTACAATTACATGGAGCATACTGCTTAGTTGGGCTTCCCTGGTGGCTCAGACGGTAAAGCCTCTGTCTGCAATGCACCCGGGTTCGATCCCTGGGTTGCGAAGATCCCCAGGAGAAGGCAATGGCAGCCCACTCCAGTATTCTTGCCTGGAAAATCCCATGGACCGCAGAGCCTGGTAGGCTATGGTCCATGAGTTCGCAAAGAGTCGGACACGACTGAGCGACTTCACTTTCTATACTGCTTAGTCAGCCTGGATGTGGAGCTGACAAAGAAAACCAGTGAGAGTGGGTCTGGCACTCTGGAAGCTTACATATTAGACCACTATGCCCATGCCAGGGCTCTAAGACAGCTGAGCAGAAGTGGAAACCCCCTACCTGCTGACAACTGAGCACTTTATAGCCATGCCTCGTTCCCAAGCTTGAGAAGTCTCCTTGCTGCCACTGTCTCTGCCTTCAAGGGTGTTGACTGGGAAACACTTCGGGAGTCTTTAGACATTGTACTTAATACTTTTAAACAAGGAGTCTTTTTTTTAACTGGAGGATAATTGCTTTACAATGTTGTGTTGGTTTCTGCCATACTACCACACAAGTCAGTCATAACTATATAGATAGATAGATAGATAGATAGATAGATATAGATAGATAGATAGATATAGATAGATAGATATAGATAGATAGATATATACATCCCCTCCTTCTTGAACCTCCCTCCCACTCCCCTATCCCACCCCCACACTAGCTTGTCACAGAGCACCAGGCTGGGCTCCCTGTGCTATTAATACATAGCAGCTTCCCACTAGCTAGCTATTTTACATTTGGTGATGTATGTATGGCAATACTACTTTCTCAGTACGTCCCACCCTCTCCTTTCCCAGCTGTGTCTACAAGTCTATTTTCTACATCTGCATCTCCATTCTTTCCCTGAAGATAGGTTCATCAGTATCATTTTTCTAGATTCCATATATACATGTGGGTGTTAATATATGATATTTGTTTTTCTCTTGCTGAAGTCACTCTGTACAGGCTCTAGGTACATCCACCTCACTACAACTGACTCAAATTCATTTCTTTTTATGGCTGAGTAATATTCCATTGTATATATGCACCATAACTTCTTTGATCTATTGATGGACATCTAGGTTGCTTTCATGTTCTGGCTATTGTAAATAGTGCTGCAGTGAACATTGGAGATGACACCACCCTTATGGCAGAAAGTGAAGAGGAACTAAAAAGCCTCTTGATGAAAGTGAAAGTGGAGAGTGAAAAAGTTGGCTTAAAGCTCAACATTCAGAAAACGAAGATCATGGCATCTGGTCCCATCACTTCATGGGAAATAAATGGGGAAACAGTGGAAACTGTGTCAGAGTTTATTTTTGGGGGCTCCAAAATCACTGCAGATGGTGACTGCAGCCATGAAATTAAAAGACGCTTACTCCTTGGAAGGAAAGTTATGACCAACCTAGATAGCATATTCAAAAGCAGAGACATTACTTTGCCAACAAAGGTCCGTCTAGTCAAGGCTATGGTTTTTCCAGTGGTCATGTATGGATGTGAGAGTTGGACTGTGAAGAAGGCTGAGCACTGAAGAATTGATGCTTTTGAACTGTGGTGCTGGAGAAGACTCTTGAGAGTCCCTTAGACAGCAAGGAGATCCAACCAGTCCATTCTGAAGGAGATCAGCCCTGGGATTTCTTTGGAAGGAATGATGCTAAAGCTGAAACTCCAGTACTTTGGCCACCTCATGCGAAGAGTTGACTCATTTGAAAAGACTCTGATGCTGGGAGGGATTGGGGGCAGGAGGAGAAGGGGACGACAGAGGATGAGATGGCTGGATGGTATCACCAACTCAGTGGACGTTGAGTCTGGGTGAACTCCGGGAGTTGGTGATGGACAGGGAGACCTGGCGTGCTGTGATTCATGGGGTCGCAAAGAGTCGGACATGACTGAGCAACTGAACTGAACTGAACTGAACTGAACATTGGAGTACATGTGCCTTTTTGAATTATGGTTTTCTGAGGGTATATGCCCAGTAGTGGGATTGCTGGGTCATATGGTAGTTTATTCTTAGTTTTTTAAGTAATCTCCATACTGTTCTCTGTAGTGGCTGTATCAATTTACATTCCCACCATAGACAAGGAGTCTTTTTATTTTTATTTTTTATGTAGTATAGCTGATTTACAATACTGTGTTAGTTTCTGGTGTATAGAAAAGTGATTCAGTTACATATACATTTATTACATATGTCTATATATTCAGATTCTTTCCCATTGTACTTTATTACAAGATATTGAATATAGGTCACTCTGCTATACAGTAGGACATTGTTGTTTATCTATTTGATATATAGTAGTTTGTATCTGCTAATGCCTAACTTTTAATTCATCCCTGAGCCCGCCCCAGGAGATGAGGAGTGTTTTTTGCAGTGGATTGGTCTGGCATGGTTTTGAACAGGAACTGAGAAGGTACTGGTCTGTGGGGGACACCAATAGCTTCTTATTTTTAATATTTATTTGGCTGCACTGGGTCTTAGTTGTGACAGGAGGGATCCCTAGCTGTGGCATGCGGGGTCTCTAGTTGCGCCATGGAAACTCTTAGTTGTGGCATGAAGGATCTAGTTCCCTGACCAGGGATCGAACCAGCCCCTCCCCACGTTGGGAGTGGGGAGTCTTAGCCACTGGACCACCAGAGAAATCCCCAGTATCTTTTTTGACCCCAACAATTTACCCTAGAGTCACTCTATTCCTCCTCTTATGTGGTAAGGTGCCCCGAGAAACCACAGTAGCACTGGCTCTCCAAGATGACGCTCCAAATGGGGGGCCTGAAGCCCAAATTAAATTAAATTAATCCCAAGCACTACCATTATGGGATTGGCTGATTCCATAGGTAGCTAAGACACACTGACTACCATTTTCCCTGCTGGACTCAGTGACATTTTGGTTAGGGATGAATAAGTAGTAAGAGGAGCACAACCCTGTGCACAGAAGGAACTCTTCTTTATGTGTCCTGTAAATCAAGGGGCAGGACGGAGGCCCTGCATGTGCTCTGGCCTGCTGCCCCTTTCCCCCGCCCTGAATGCTCCTCGCTGTGCTGTGCCACAATTAATCAGGCTTTCTAGGTTTTAGTTAATTCCAGGACCCCAATAAATTGGTTTGTACTGGCACTCGTCCAGCCTTGATAATTTCACAGCCGTGTGCTTAGGAACTGTGGCAAGTTTGCACAGGACTTAGCAAGCATGGAGCAGAGGGGTAGAAGGAATAAAAGGAACTCTTGTTTGGCTTAAGTTCCATTAATATTGGAGAAAGCTGAAATCTAAATGACAGAAAAGCATGGCTGAGCACGTGGGCTTTGCAGCTGGGAGGGGGGTTTCTCTGTGTTTTTTCTACCCTCCCTCCCAACTCAGGGTGGATTTGAAAACATTAAAATTAAATAAACCCAAACCTTCGCTTGACATCTCTTTGTCTGATTGTTCTCAAGTTTTTGTCTCTGATTTCATAAGACTCCCCTGAGGAATAAGCACTGGAGCCCATAATCTAGTAAAAGGTTCATTTGGGTTTAGGCTTTTTTTATTTTTAAAGATATGATTCTTGGAGATTTTTTTTTTTTTTCGATTACAGGCAGCTTTTATGACTGAGAGGTTACCAGGAAAATTCAAAGGCAGTGAGAGGAGAGGTCTGTCATGAGTACAGACATTTGGGGCCTGTCTGTATAAATTAGCTGCTGTGGAGAATAAGCCCAACAAGCAGTATTTCAGAGGCTCAGCCATATCTCTGGCACTTGGCTTCTAGAATGCTCTGTGGCCAAGAAACACAGGTTGGAAGAGGCCAACAGGCTGAGTGACCGGGCATCCAGAATATGATTTTACAATCAAAGAGCTTGAAGAAACAGATGGGGAAACTGAGGTCCACAGGAAGGTCAGGATATGACCCATCCAAAGCAAAGTCAGGACTGGAGCCCAGAATCCTGATCTCAGTTCAAGGATCCATCCAGGTTCTGATGCTTCTTCTCTTGTAGCAAGAACATATTTTCTCTAATATGAAAAAGGAAAAAAAAAAAAAAGACTTGGATACTTGGTTATAGGGCCAATGTGAGAGTGGCTGTTTAGATTTTCAGATTTTCTTGGCAAAACTCCCTGGACGTGCAGCTTCTCTGCTAGGTTTTAAAACCATCCAAACACAGGGAAAACTGGAGATGAGTGTTTGACTGTGTCTACATGATGCCTAAACAGACAGTTGATTCAGTCAAAAAATATTATTCATGTTGCTGGTTTGGCAACACCACCCATTTGTGGACTGAATCTTTCACTTTTTAACTCCTTGAGAGACAGTGTTTGGTAGGAAAAAAAGGTCTGAGCCTGGTGCAGAAAACCAGGCTTCCAGACCCAGCTGAGCCACCTACCCACTCTCTGCCTCCTCCCTGGGCCTCAGTTTCTCCACGTGTAGGTTAATCAGATTTGGATTAAGTTGTCTTGAAGGTGTGTAGAGTTTTCACCTTCTAGAATACTGTTCTAAGCATGGGGTGTGAGAAGAGGATGTCCCTATTTGTGGTCTTTGCCCTCTGAATTTGAGGTCAGCAGCCCTGCAGTTCTGGTGTGAGAAGAGGTTTCTGGATGTAATTCACAGCCTATTTCTCTTTCACTGCCAACTTGGCTTCTAAATGGGTAGCTCACTGCCCTCCCTGGTCCCCTCCCTTAGTCTCCTTCTCATAAGGAGAAAAGCAGTGTAATATTCAGCGGCACTGTCAGGGGGCCTGTATTTTGTCATCTGACCTCATCAAGCTAGTGCAAACCCTTCATCAATCCACACCTCCCTTGCATATTACCCATGCTCCCAAACTGGATAATTTGCCTGTGGGATTTTTAAAAAGAGGTAGGGAACAAGGAAGTAATATTGACTTAATGATGAATTCTGTGTCAGGTGTTGAATCTGACTTTTTCTGGTTGATTTCTGACTCTTAGCCTGTGCATAAGAATTCCTAGCTCACACCCTGGTCATACCACTTGTTTTGCTGAAGCTTTTTTGAGTGGGTTCGAGCCAGCGGTGTTCTGATGCCAGCTCCCATCAGCTTGGGAGGGGCAATTGTGTGCATATCTTAACCACTTTGTGTTAAATGGCAACACATTGGTAGTTTGAAATCGGCCATATTGGGGATATTTATATAACAGAAATCGGAAATTGTCAGGTTTTTCTCCCTAGAGAGTCACTTGTTAAACAGTTATCACTGTACACCATGGTTCAAGTTTGAATGACTGTTGGCCTTCCCTGATGGCCCATTGGTTAAGAATCCGCCTGCCAATGCAGGAGACACAGGTTTGATCCCTGATCTGGGAAGAGGCCACACGCTGCAGAGCAACTAAGCCCATGTGCCACAAATACTGAAGCCCACGTGCCCTAGAGCCCGTGCTCCACAACAAGGCCGAAGCCACTGCAATGAGAAGCCTGCAGACTGCAAAGAAGAGTAGCCCCCACTCACAGCAACTAGAGAAAACCTATGCAACAATGAAGACCCAAAGCAGCCAAAAATAAATAAATAAAGTTTAAAAACTCCAAATGGCTCTAGAGACTAGAAAAGTAATCTGAATGAATAAAGCAGGCCTGAAGGTAACAAAAGGGACACAATGGGATGGGTAGAGACTGTGGCAGTTGATGAGCACATATGCTATGTGAAAGTAGCAGCCACTCCTCTGTTCCAGAGTATGTTACTAGGCAGAGATATCAGCCCATTGTTGCCAGCAATTCTAATTTTTCAAGAGGAAGTTGAGACCAAGGTTTTATGTGAAATATCCTAATAATAAACACTAAAGATTGTTTGGAACCAATTCAAATTTTTGAAAAAATAAATCTCTGTTCAGTCCAAGCAAAATATGTGTGCAGGCTCTTGTCAGCCTTTGGGTCAGCATTTTGCCATCTTTGCTCTCTAGATCTTCTGTTTCCTGCTCTTATTCCCTGGGTTATAACTGATGCTGAGTTGTCAGCATCATTTCCTAATGAGAAACAAACTTTCTTTCCTTGAGAACTGGAAGAACAGGGAATTCGGATGTGAGGATATGCAGGTGGCTTCTCACGATTCTACTCTGGCCTGTGTCTTGTTTTCTAGTCCATGTGCCATGAAGCCAGAGAAAAGGATGTTAGGCCCAAATCTGCATCAAATATTTTATGATGTTCTCCCAGCACCAGGACGATACCCAGTGCTGATGCACCTGTGTGTGAGGACAGAGTGACTTCCATTTTGGCATGTCTCTTGACTATTCCACTTGAAGACATGTTGGCATTCTACTCCCCAACTCACTCCTTGCCTATAAGAAGAAGGTGGAAAATTGGACTAATTATTGGTGTATTCTTCCTGCTTTTATCCCCACTCTCTTCTTCAGACAGGGAACTAAATCTTAAGTAGCTAAGAAAGGACTTTACTTAGTGCAGAATAACTCTCACATTTGGCCTAAGGAATGGGGGCAGGGAGGAAAAGTGGGGATGGAAAGAACTAACGGGCATTATGTAAGGCATTGTGCCAGGCCCTACTCATACATTAGGCCACTGAACCTCCATAGCAGCAATAGTATCATCTTCTTCTTACATAAAAGGAAACAGACTCAGAAAAGTTATATGACTTGTTGGGACTCAAACTCAGAAATGCTTGATTCTAAAACCATGCGAAGATCTCCTGGAGAAGGGGATGGCAACCCACTCCAGTGTTCTTGCCTGGAGAATTCCATGGATAGAGGATCCTGGTGGACTACAGTCCACGGGGTCACAAAGAGTTGGACATGACTGAAGTGACTTAACACGCAAAGCACCAAAGACAATGAAACAGTCACTTCTGTGGGTTCTACTAAAGAATAATAGTGGATCACTCTATTCTTGCCTGGAAAATTCTATGGATGGAGGAACCTTGTAGGCTATAGTCCATGGGGTCGCAAAGAGTTGGACACGACTGAGCGACTTGACTTTCTGCTCCCTAGCTTTGTAATAAACACAAATACTGTGAGCAGTTCATGGCAGTTCTAAAGAACTGTGGGTACCTTGAAATCCTATTGTAAGCTATTTAAGCAAAGACAATTTAAAGTGATTAAATGCTTTATAGCAATAAAGCTACTAGGGAGGCAATTTTTATTCCACCAGATTGCATTTTTCTATACACAGTATAACACTTGGACACACTTGATCTTCAGTTTGTTTTTATGACGTCCCTAGTGAACAAAGTTTACATACTTTTGTGAGACTGCTTGAAAATGTAATTAAACTACGTGAAGAATCCTCAACCAGAAGTGAATGCATTTTATGTTCTACCCATTTGACTCACTCATGGTGATTGTGGGCATGCTATAATTTTGAGTCAAGGAATACACTCCCTTTCATCTTTTACATATTTACTATAATCCTGCACAGTGTGATGAGTTTAAAATACATATGTTCCTGAAATTTCCTATAAACCAAATCTTGCTTTTTCAGTGGCTTTATGATAAATCTGGAGATGTGCTTCTTTGGGAAGAAAATGATGTAAAATTCTCCCACAATTCTCTTAAAGCCAGTTAAAAGGAAAAGCATTTCTATAAAATGATATTCAGATATAACACAAAGCACAAATCAAAAAATTCCTTGGGTAATTTTTGTTTGATATAGTAACTGAAAGGCATAAATGGAAAATGACAGCTTAGCTAAAAAGAACACACGGAACCAAAAAATAATGACTTCTATTAACTCTATTTCCAGGATTCTATAAGCTGCTTCTGTTTACTTCTCTGATTTTCACAAAATGCAAGGAAACAGAATTGTTTTTACTGGTGATATCAGTCAGAAA
>NW_020191745.1:0-35877 GCF_002263795.3 Bos taurus | reverse complement strand
ATGCGTGAATCAATGAACGTGATCAAGTGTAATGATCAATGCCATATTTTCAGTGCGTGCGCAGTCCGGTGATCAGTGCATTAATAGTCACTGATCAGTTCTTGATTAGTCACATAATCAGCAGCAATTCAAACACGAGAATTCCTGCATGCCTAAGTTACACAATCAGCTGCATGATCAGGCACGTGATCAGTGGCAATGATCAGTCATGTGGATCAGTGTATGATCAGCCACGTAATAAGTGCATGATAGTCAGCGTGAACTAGGGCGTGTCAGTACGTGATCAGTGTATAATATCCACGTGATCAGTTCATGCACTGTCATGTGAATCAGTGCATGATCAGTCACGTGATCATGGCAATGCGCAGTCATGTGATCAGTGCATGAGAGCTACGCAATCGGTGCATAATCAGTCAAGTGATCAGTGCATGATAGCCACGTGATCAGTGCATGATCAGGCAGTTGAGTAGTGCATGATCAGACACGTTATCAAGTGCAATACTAGCCCATGACATGCATGATCAGTCCGTGATCAGTGTATTATAGCCAGGTTATCAGTGCATGATACCACATGATCAGCGATGATGCCACGTGACTAGTGCATGAATCATCACGTGGATCAGTGTATAATATCCACGTGATAGTTCAAATGCGCCATCAATGTGATCAGTGCATGGATACACCAAACGTGAATCAGTGCATGATCAGTCAGTGATCATGGCATGCGCAGACATGTTGAATCAGTGCATGACAGCTACGAAATCAATGCATAATCAGTCACGTGAAATCAATGCATGATCAGCCATGTGATTAGTGCATGATAGCCACGTAAACAGTGCTGAACAGGTACGTGTTCAGTTCATGTGCAGTCACGTGATCAAGTGCATGATAGACACGTGACAGTGCATTATAGACCACGTGATCAGTGGGCATGATCCAGCAACGGTGATCAGTGCATGAACAGCCCTTGTGATCAGTGCATGCACAGTCACGTGATTAGTGCAATGATTAGCCAAGTGATCATTCATCATTCACGACGTGATTATTGGCATGATCAGCCACGTGAGAAGTGTATGATAAGCTACGTGATCAGTTTTCATGATCAGCCCACTGATCAGTGCATATCAGCCCACGGATTCAGTGCTATGCACACTCACGTGATCAGAGTATGATCAGCTTGGTGATCAGTGCATGATCAGCCACGTGATCAGTGCATGATCTGTCCCAGTGAATCAGTGGCGTGATCAGTGAACGTGATCAGTGTATGGTCATCATATTTTCAGTGCGTGCGCAGTCACGTGATCAGTGCATTATAGCCAAGTTATTCAGTTCTCTTGATTAGTCACATGATCAGCACAATTAAGACAAACGAGATCACTGCATGCTAAGTTACGAATCAAGTGCATAGATCAGGCACGTGAACAGTGCAGATCAGGCACGTGATCAGTGTATGATCAGCCACGTGATCAGTGCAATGATAGCCACGTGACTAGTGCATGATCAGTCACGTGGAACAGTCAGTGTATGATCAGGCCACGTGATCAGTACATCATCCACAAATGTAATTAGTGCATGATCAGCCACCGTGACAGTGTAATGATCAAGCCACGTGATCATTCATGATCACCCCACGTGATCAGTGCCATGCCACACTCGAAGGTCACGTGATCAGAAGTAATGATCAGCTCGTGATCAGTGCATGATCAGCCACGTGAACAGTGCAATGGTCAAGTCACGTGATTCTGTGCGTGATCAGTGAAGTGATCATTGTATGAATCATACCCCACGATTTTCAGTGTGTGCACAGTCACGTGATCAGTGCTTACAGCCCACGTGATAGTTCTTGATTAGTCCACATGATAAGCACAATTCAGACACGGAGATAAACTGCATGCTAATTAAACGCAATCAGTGGCATGATCAGGCACGTGATCAGTTCATGATCAGTCACGTGATTAGTGTATTGTTTCAGCCATGTGATCAGTGTATGAATCATCCACGTGATCAGAGTAGAATCGCCACGTGATCAAGTGCATGACAGCCACGTGATTCAGTGTATGATCAGCCACGTGAGCAGTGGATAGAATAAAGGCACGTGATCAGTTTCATGATCAGCCACGTGATCAGTGTAATATCACACGTGACGCAGTGCATCATCCACACGTGATTAGTGCATGATCAGTCATGTAATCACTGTATGATCAGCCAGTGATAGTGCAAAAGAAACAGCCACGTGATCAGTGCATATCCACAACGTGATTAGTTCATGAAATCAGTCATGTTGATAAGTGTATGATCAGCCACGTATCAGTGCATGATCCACAAAGTGATTAGTTATAATCAGCCACGTGATAGTGCATGATCAGCCACGTGAACAGTGTTTGCTCAGCCACGTGTTCAGTGCATGATAGACACGTGGATCAGTGCATGAAGCCACTGATCATTGTCTAACAATTACGTTAACACTGCAATGTTTTTGCGTCCCGTGATCAGTGCATAATAGCCACGTGATCATTGTATGATCAGCCACGTGATGAGTGCATTATCTGCAACCGGTGAATTAGTGTATATCAGCCACGTGATCAGGTGGTAATGAATCCAGCCACGTGATCAGTGTATGATCAGCCACGTGATCAAGTGCATGCTCAGCCAGTGATCAGTGTATGATCAGCCACGTGATCAGTGCATGCTCAGCCACGTGATCAGTGCATGCACAGTCAGTATCAGTGGAATGACAAGCTTCGTGATCAAGTGTATGATCAGCCACGTGATCAGTGCATGCTCAGACGTGATCAGTGTATGATCAGCACGTGGATCAGTGCATGCCCAGCACGTGATCCATGTGGCATGCACAGTCAAGTGATCAGTGGAGATCAGCTTCGTGATCAGTGCATGAATCAGCCACGTGAATCAGTGCATGATCAGCCAGGGACGTGATCAGTGGTATGAATCAGCCACGTAATCAGTGTATTAATCAAGCCAACGTGATCAGTGCAATGATCCACAACCGGTGATTAGTGCATGATCATCCAGTGATCAGTGTTGATCAGCCACGTGACAGTGCAATCATCCACAAACGTGATTTTAGTGCATGAATCAGCCACGTGAATCAGTGTATGATAAAGCCACGTGATAAGTGCATGATCACCCACGGGATCAGAGGCATATTCAGCCACGTGATCAGTGCATAATCAAGCCATGTGATCATTGCATGCCTCACTCCGTGATCAGTGTATGATCAGCTTCGAGATCAAGTGCATGATCAGCCTCACGTGATAAAGTGGCATGATCAGTCAACGTGGTCAGTGGTTTGATCAGCCACGGGATTAGTGATAATAGCCAGGTGACTAATGCATGATCAGTCGGCGATCAGTGCATGATCAGCCACGGGATCCGAGGCATGATTGACATGTGATCAGTGCATGAGAGCTACGTGATCATTTGTGCATTGAATCAGCCACGTGATCATGCATATCCGCTACGTGATCAGTGCATGCACACTACCGTGATCAGTGTAATGATCAACTTCGTCGATCAGTGCATGATCAGCTACGTGATAGTGGCATGCTCATCACAATGATCAGTGTATGCCTCAACTTCGTGATCAGGTGCAAGAATCAGCTACATGATCAGTGCATGCTCAGTCACATGATCAGTGGCATGTTAAGTCACGTGTTCAGTGCATGATCTGTCACGTGATCAGTGTGTGATATCCATTATGATCAGTGCATCGCGCAAGTCTCGAGATCATTGATGATAGCGACGTGATCAACTGCATGAATTAGTCACGTGATCTGTTCCAAGATCAGCTACGGTGATTAAGTGGCATGATAGCGAGGGGATCAGTGCATGCAAGTCACGTGATCAGTGTATTTTAGCTTCGTGTTCAAGAGTATAATCGCCACGTGATCAGTGCCTGATCAGCCACGTGGTCAGATGCATATCCAACAACGTGATTAGTGGCATGATCAATCTATTTTGATCAGTGATGAATCAGCCACGTGATCAGTTAATGATCACCACGTGATCAGTGTATGATCAGCCACTGTGATCAGTGCATCATCCCCAACATGATTAGTGCATGATCAGCCACGTGAGCAGTGTAATGAATAAGCCACGTGATCAAAGTGCATGAAAGCAGGCCCGTGATCAGTGCAATGATCAGGCTCATGATCAGGTCACGTGATCAAGTCACGTGAGTAGTGGGCATAATCAGACATGTGATCAGTGCATGATCAGTCAAGTGATCAATGCAATGATCAGTTACGTGATTAGTACATGATTGTCACTTGATCAGGTATATATTCACGTGATCAAGTTTCAGCACCATTATGTGATAGGTGCATGATGCCACGTGATCAAGTTGCATGATCAGTCACGTGGATTTAATGCATGATGAGCACGTGATCAGTTGCATGTTAGCCACGTAAACACTGCATGAACAGGTTGTGTTCAGTTAATGCGCAGTCACGTGATCAGCATGATAAACACGTGATCAGTGCATGGGATAGCCTGGTGATGCAGTGCAATGCAGTCAACGTGAATCAGTGGTATTTTCCAGCTTCATGTTCAGAGTAGGAATCAGCCACGTGATCAAGGCCTGATTCAGCCACGTGATTCAGAGTATGTTCAGCCAACGTGATCAGTGTAATGAATCAGCCACAATGATCAGTGCATGTCAGCCACGTGATCATGCATGCACAGGTTTATGTGATCAGGGAATGATCAGCTTCGTGAATCAGTGGCATGATCAGCCATGTGATCAAGATGAATGATCAGGCCGGTGAACAGTGCAATGATCAGTAATGTGATTCACTGTATGATCAGCCACGTGTTCATTGCATGACAAGCCACGTGATCATACATGCACAGTCATGAGATCAGTGCATAATCTACAACGTGATTAGTGCATGATCATTCATAGTATCACTGTATGATCAGCCACGTGATAAGTGCAAGGTCAGCCACGTGATCAGTGTATGATCAGCCACGTGATCAGTGCGCATGATTCCACAAACTGATTAGTGCATTATCATTCATGTAATCAACTGTATGATCAGCCACGTGATTAAGTGCCAAGATCAGCCACGTGATCTTTTCATGATCAGCCACGTGAGCAGTGGTATGATAAGCCACGTGATCAGTTCATGATCACCCACGTGATCAGTGGCAATGCAAACACTCAACGGTGATAAGAGTATGATCAGCTTCGTGATCAAGTGGCATGATCAGAACGTGATCAGTGCTGATCAGTCACGTGATCAGTGCGTGATCAGTGAATGATAGTGTATGATCATCCAATAATTTTCCAGTGTGTGCACAAGTCACGTGATCAGTGCCATTACAAGCCACGTGATCAGTTCTTGATTAGTCAAATGATAAGCACAATTCAAGACACGAATAACTGCATGCTAATTTACGCAATTCAGTGCATGATGGAGGCACGTGATCAGTGCACTGATCAGTCACGTGATTCAGTGTATGTTCAGCCAATGTGATCAGTGCATGATAGCCACGTGACTAGTGCATGATGCAAGTTCCACGTGATCAAGTGCATGATGCACAACGTGATTAGTCCCATGATCGTCATGTAATCTCTGTAATGATCAGCCACGTGATAAGTGCAAGACCAAGCCACGGGATCAGTGTATGCTCAGCCACGTTGATCAGTGCATCATCCACAACTGGATCAGTGGCAATGATAGCCATGTGATCAGTAATAATAGCAGCCACGTGTTCAGTGTGTGATCCAGCCACGTGATCAATTGCATGATAAGATTCGTGATCAGTGGCATGATCAGCACGTGATCAGGTGCATATCAGCCACGTGAACTCAGTGCATATCAGCACCTGATCAGTGCATGATAGCCAAGTGACTAAGTGCAATGATCAGTTCACACAATCAGTGCATGATCAGCCACAGGATCAGGGCATGATCGCCATGTGATTCGCACATGATAGCTTACGTGACTGTGCATGATCAGCACGTAATTAGTGCATTATCAGGTCCACTTGATCACAGTATGATCAGGCCACGTGATTCAGTGCATGTGCAGTCACGTGATCAGTGCATGATCAGCCAGTGATCAGTTTCATGCACAGTCCACGTGATCACTGTAATGCTAGCCACGTGATCAGTGCATGAAATCCACGTGATTAGTGCATGCACAGTCACATTATAGTGTATGATAAGGCTCGTGAATCAGTGCATATTTAGTTACGTGATTAATTGTATGATAAGCCACGTTAATAGTGCATGATAGCCACTTGATCAGTGCCTGATCAGGTCAAGTGATCAGTCGCATATGCAGTCACGTGATCAGTGTAATGAATCATCCACGTGATCAGAGTATGATCAGCCACGTGATCAGTGCATGGTCAGCCACGTGATCAAGTGTATGATAAGCCACGTGAGCAGTGTATGATGAGGCCACATGGATCAGTTCATGATCAACGCCCACGTGTCATTGCATGAATCAGCCACGTGATCAGTGCAGCATGATCAGCACGTGATCAGTGGTATGTCCAGCCATACATAATCAGTGTAATTATCAGCCACGTGATCAGTGCATGATCCACAACGTGAATTAGTGCATGATCAGGCATGTGATCAGTGTATGCTCAGCCACGTGAACCAAGTGCATCATCCACAACGTGGATTAGTGGCATGATCAGTCATGTAATCACTGTAGCTCAGCCAAGTGATTCAAGTGCATGATCAACCACTTTATCAGTGCAGTGATCAGTCACGTGATCAGTGTATAATCATCCACATGATCAGTGCAGCACAGTCAAGTGGTCCAGTGTATTACAGCCATGTGATCAGTGCATGAATCAGCCAGGTAACAGTGCATGGAATAGCCACCTGACCATTGCATGATCAGCACATGGTTAGTGCAGGCTAAGAATACGTGATCAAGTGCATGATCATGCACGTGGAAGAGTTGCATGATCACTCACGTGATCAAGTGGATGATAGCCAGGTTATCAGTGCATGATAAGCCACGTGAATCATTTGCATGCACAGTCACGTGATAGTGGTAATGTTCAAGCATGTGAATCAGTGCAGGATCAAGCCACGTGATCTGTGCATGAAAACAGGCCCGTGATCAGTTGCATGAATCAGGCCATGAAGTCAGGTGATCAGTCCATGATCAGTCCACGTGAGTAGTGCATAACAGACGATGTTGATCAGTGGCATGATAGTCAAGTGATCAGTGCATTATCAGCCACGTGATCAGGGTGCAATGATAGCCCACGTGGATCAGTGCATGATCAGTCACGTGATTAATGCATGAATGAGCCACGTGATGCAGTGCATGTTAGCCACCGGGGTAAACAGTGCATGTGAACAAGTATGTGTTTCAGTTAATGCGCGGTCACGTGATCAGTGCATGATAAACACGTGATCAGTGCATGAAGCCATGTGATCAAGTGCATGCAGTACGTGATCAAGTGTATTTTCAGCTTCAATGTTCAAGAGTATGATCAGCCAGTGATCAGTGCTGATCAGCAACGTGATCAGAGTATGTTTAAGCACGTGATCAAGTGTATGATCAGCCACATGATAGTGCAAATGATCAGCCACATTCAGTGCATGCACAGTTTTATGTGATCAGGGTATGATCAGCAACGTGTTCATTGCATGATCAGCCACGTGATCACTGAATGATAGGCACGTGAACAGTGCATGATCAGTAATGTGATCTGTGTAATGAATCAGCCACGTGTTCATTGCATGATCAGCCACGTGAACAATACAACATGCACAGTCATGTGAATCAGGGCATAATCTACAAAGTGATTAGTGCATGATCATTCATGTAATTCACTGTTATGATCAGCCACTGTGATAAGTTGCAAGATCAGCCACGTGATCAGTGTATGATCCGCCACGTGATCAGTGCATATCCACAACGTGATTAGTGCATGATCATTCATGTGAAATCAGTGTATGATCAAGCACGTGATCAGTTCATGATCACCCACGTGATAGTTGTACTGATCAGCCACGTGATCAGTAGGATCATCCACAATGTAATTAGTGCATGATCAGCCACGTCAGCATGTGAATGAATCAGTCTCGTGATCAGTGCGTGATCATGACGTGGATCCAGTGTATGGTCATCCATATTTTCAGTGCGTTCGGCAGTCCACGTGATCAGTGCATTAATAGCCACTGATCCAGTTTTGATTAGTCACAATGAAATCAGCACAATTTCAGACACGAGATCACTGCATTGGTAAGTTACGCAATCAAGTGCAATGATCAGGCTACGTGATCAGTGCATGATCAGGCACGTGATAGTGTAGAATCAGCCACGTGATCAGTGTATCAATATTCACGTGAATCAGTTCATGACCTTCATGTGATTTCAGTGCATGATACGCAACGAGATCAGTGCATGAATCAAGTCACGTGATTAATGCATGATGAGCCACGTGATCAGTGCATGATAGCCACGGTAAAACAGTGCATGAACAGGTATGTGTTCTGGAATGCGCAGGTCACATGATCAGTGCATGATAAACACGTGATCAAGTGCATGATAGCCATGTGATCAGTGCATGCAGTCACGTGATCAGTGTATTTTCAAGCTTCATGTTCAGAGTAGGGATCAGCCACGTGATCAGTGCCTGATCAGCGCACGTGATCAGAGTATGTTCAGTGCCACGTGATAAGTGTATGACCATGCCAACATGATCTAGTGCATTGTTTCAGCATGTATCAGTGGCATGCACAGTTATGTGATCAGGGTTGATCAGCTTCGTGATAGTGCATGATCAGCCACGTGAAAATGGAATCAAAGTGAATGATCAGGCACGTGAACAGTGCATGATCAGTATGTGATCAGTGTATGATCAGTCACGTGTTTATTGCATGATAAGCCAAGTGAATCAATACATGCACAAGTCAATGTGATCAGTGAATAATCTACAACGTGATTAGTGCATGATCATTCTGTAATCACTTTGTATTGATCAGCCAACGTATAAGTGCAAGATCAGCCACGTGATCAGTGGTAATGATTCAGCCACGTGATCAGTGCATGATCCACAACGTGATTAGTGCATGATCATTCAATGTGATCAGTGTATGAATAGCCATGTGAAGAGTTCAGGATCACCCACGTGATGCAGTGTATGATCAGCCACGTGATCACTAATCATCCACAATGTAATTAGTGGCATGATCAGCCACGTGGGAGCAGTGTAATGTTCAAGCCGATGTGATCAAGTGTATGGATCATCCACGTGATCAGAGTATGATCAGCCACGTGATCAGTGCATGATCAGCCTGATCAGTGTAATGATTCAGCCACGTTAGCAGTGTATGATAAAGGCACGTGATCAGTTTCAATGATCAAGCCACGTGATCAGTGTAATGATCAGCCACGTGACGCAGTGATCATCCACAACGTGATTTAGTGCATGATCAGTCATGGTATCACTGTATGATCAGTCCACGTGATAAGTGCAAAGAACAGCCACGTGATCAGTGCATGATCGCACAACGTGATTAGTTCATGATCAGTCATGTGATCAGTGTATGATCAAGCAACGTATCAGTGCGCATGATCCACAAGTGATTAGTGCATGATCAGCCACGTGATAGTGCATGATCAGCCACGTGTTCAGTGCAGATGATAGACACGTGATCAGTGCATGATAGCCACGTGATCATTGTCTACAATTACGTTGAACACTGCAATGTGCAGTCCGCGTGATCAAGTGCATAATAAAGCCGTGATCATTATATGATCAGCCTCGTGATGAGTGCATTAATCTGCACGTGATTAGTGTATGATCAGCCACGTGATCAGTGTGATCACATGGCTATCATGCACTGATCACGTGTCTGTCATGCACTGATCACGTGACTGCGCATTAACTGAACACATACCTGTTCATGCACTGTTTACGTGGCCATCATGCACTGATCACGTGGCTGATCATGCAATGGTCACGTGACTGATCATGCACTGATCACGTTGCGTATCATGCACTGATCACATGACGGCACATGAATGATCACGTGGATATTATACACTGATCAAGTGACAAATCATGCACTGATCACGTGCCTGATCATGCACTGTTCACGTGCCTGATCATGCACTGATTGCATAACTTAGCATGCAGTGATCTCGTGTCTGAATTGTGCTGATCATGTGACTAATCAAGAACTGATAACGTGGCTATAATGCACTGATCACGTGACTGCGCACGCACTGAAAATATGGATGACCATACACTGATCACGTCACTGATCACGCACTGATCACGTGACGGATCATGCACTGATCACGTGGCTGATCATGCACTGATCACCAAGCTGATCATACTCTGATCACGTGAGTGTGCATGCACTGATCACGTGGCTGATCATGCACTGATCACGTGGGTGATCATGAACTGATCACGTGGCTTATCATACACTTCTCACGTGGCTGATCATGCACTAATCACGTTGTGGATGATGAACTGATCACGTGGCTTATCATACACTGCTCACGTGGCTGATCATGCACTAATCACGTTGTGGATGATGCACTGATCACGTGGCTGATCATACACTGATCACATGGGTGATCATGCACTGATCACGTGGCTGATCATGCACTGATCACGTGGGTGATCATGAACTGATCACGTGGCTTATCATACACTGCTCACGTGGCTGATCATGCACTAATCACGTTGTGGATGATGCACTTGATCACGTGGCTGATCATACACTGATCACGTGGGTGATCATGAACTGATCACGTGGCTGATCATACACTGATCACATGAATGATCATGCACTAATCACGTTTGTGGATAATGCACTGATCACGTGGCTGATCAGGCACTGATCACGTGGCTGATCATACTCTGAACACGAAGCTGAAATACACTGATCACGTGACTGCATGCCACTGATCACATGGCTATCATGCACTGATCACGTGTCTGTCATGCACTGATCACGTGACTGGGCATTAACTGAACACATAACCTGTTCATGCACTTTTTACGTGGCTATCATGCACTGATCACGTGGCTGATCATGCATTGGTCACGTGACTGATCATGCACTGATCACGTTGCGTATCATGCACTGATCACATGACGGCACATGAACTGATCACGTGGATATTATACACTGATCAAGTGACAAATCATGCACTAATCACGTGACTGATCATGCACTGATCACGTGGCTATCATGCACTGATCACGTGACTGATCATGCACGAGACACGTCGCTATCATGCACTGATCACATGGCTGTTCATACAATGATCACGTGACTGATCATGCACTGATCACGAAGCTGATCATACATCAATCACGTGAGTGTGCATGCACTGATCACGTGGCTGATCATGCACTAATCACGTTGTGGATGATGCACTGATCACGTGGCTGATCATACACTGATCACATGACTGATCATGAACTAATCACGTTGTGGGTCATGCACTGATCACGTGGCTGTTCTTGCACTTATCACGTGGCTTATCATACAGTGATTACATGACTGATCATGCACTAATCACGTTGTGGATCATGTACTGATCACATGAATGTGCATGCATTGATCATGTGGCTGATCATGCCACTGATCACGTGACTGATCATGCACTGATCACGTGACTTAGCATGCAGTGATCTCGTGTCTGAATGGTGCTGATCATGTGACTAATCAAGAACTGATCACGTGGCTATAATGCACTGATCACGTGACTGCGCATGCACTGATAATGTGGATGGTCATACACTGATCACGTCACAGATCACGCACTGATCACGTGACTGATCATGGACTGATCACGTGGCTGATCATGCACTGATCACGAAGCTGATCATAGTCCAATGACGTGAGTGTGCATGCACTGATCACGTGGCTGATAATGCACTGATCACTTGACTGATCATGCACTGATCATGATTCTGATCATGCACTGATCACGGGCCTGTTCATGCACTGATCACGTGGCTGATCCTGCACTGATCACGAGGCTGATCATACACTGATCACGTGACTGTGCATGCAATGATCACTTGGCTGATCATGTACTGATCACGTGGCTGATCATGCACTGATCACGTGACTGATTATGCACTGATCACATAGCTATCATGCACTGATCACATGACTTCGCATGCCATGATCACGTGACTGATCATGCACTGATCACGTGGCTATCATGCACTGATAATGTGGCTTATCATACATTGATCACCTAAATAATCATGCACTGATCACGTGGCAATCTTGCTATGATCACGTGGTTGATCAGGCACTGATCACTTAGCTATCATGCACTGATCACATGACTGCTCAAGAAGTGATCACTTAGATATCATACACAGGACACGTGACAGATCATGCACTGATCACGTAACTGATCATGCACTGATCTGGTGGCTATCATGCATTGATCACGTGGTTGATCATACACTGATCACGTGACTGATCATGCACTGATCACCTGGCTATCATGCAATAATCACGTAGCTGATCTGGAACAGATCACGTGACTAATCATGCAGTGATCACGTCGCTATCATGCACTGATCTCGAGATTGCGCATGCACTGATCATATGGATTATCACACACTGATCATGTGACAGATCATGCACTGAACACGTGACTTATCATGCACTGATCACGTGACTGCACATGCACTGATCATGTGACTGAGCATGCACTGATCACGTAGCTGATCATGCACTGATCACGAAGTTGATCATACACTGATCATGTGACTGAGCATGCACTGATCACGTAGCTGATCATGCACTGATCACGAAGTTGATCATACACTGATCACGTGAGTGTGCATGCACTGATCACGTGGCAGATAATGCAATGATCACGTGGCTGATCATGCTCTGATCACGTAGCTCTCATGCACTGATCACATGTCAATCATGCCCGGATCCCGTGGCTTATCATGCACTGATCGCCTGACTGATCATGCACTAGTCACCTGGCTATCATGCACTAATCCCGTGGCTGATCATACACTGACCACATGACTGATCATGCACTGATCACGTGGCTGATCATGCACTGATCTCGAAACTGATCATACACTGATCACGTGAGTGTGCATGCAATGATCACATGGCTGCTCATGCACTGATCACGCGGCTGAACATGCTCTGATCCCATGGGTGATCATGCACTTATCATGTGGCTTATCATACAGTGATCACGTTGCTGAACATGCACTAATCACGTTGTGGATCATGCACTGATCACGTGGCTGATAATGCACTGATTACGTGACTGATCATACACTGATCACGTGGGTGATCATGCACTGATCCCGTGGCTGATCATGCACTAATCACTTTGTGGATCATGCACTGATTACGTGGCAGATCATACACTGATCACATAAACTGATCATGCACTGATCACGTGCCTGATCATGCACTGATCACGGGGCTGATCATGCACTGATCACGTGGCTGATCATGCACTGATCTCGAAGCTGATCATACACTGATCACGTGAGTGTGCATGCAATGATCACATGGCTGATCATGCACTGATCACGTGGCTGAACATGCTCTGATCCCGTGGGTGATCATGCACTTATCACGTGGCTTATCATACAGTGATCACGTTGCTGAACATGCACTAATCACGTTGTGGATGATGCACTGGTCACGTGGCTGATCATACACTGATCACATGACTGATTATGCACTAATCACGCTGTGGATCATGCACTGATCACGTGGCTGATAATACACTGATTACGTGGCTGATCATACACTGATCACGTGGCTGATCATGCACTGATCACGAAGCTGATCATGCAATGATCACGTGGCTGATCATACACTGATCACGTGGCTGCTCATATACTGATCACATGGCTGATCATGCACTGATCACGTTGTGGATGATGCACTGATCACGTGGCTGATATGCACTGATCACGTGGCTGATCATGCACTGATCACGAAGCTGATCATGCAATGATCACGTGGCTGATCATACACTGATCACGTGGCTGCTCATATACTGATCACATGGCTGATCATGCACTGATCACGTTGTGGATGATGCACTGATCACGTGGCTGAGCATACACTGATCACGTGGCTGGTCTTGCACTTATCACGTGGCTGATCACACAGAGATTACATGACTGATCATGGACTAATCACGTTGTGCATCATGCACTGATCACGTGACTGATCATGCACTAGTCACGTGGCTATCATGCACTGATCACATGGCTGAACATACACTGATCACGTGACTGATCATGCACTGATCACGTGCCTCATCATGCACTGATCACGAAGCTGATCATACTCTGATCACGTGAGTGTGCATGCACTGATCACGTGGGTGATCATGAACTGATCACGTGGCTTATCATACACTGCTCACGTGGCTGATCATGCACTAATTACGTTGTGGATGATGCACTGATCACGTGGCTGATCATACAGTGATCACGTGGGTGATCATGAACAGATCACGTGGCTGATCTTGCACTTATCATGTGGCTGATCATACATTGATTACACGAATGATCATGCACTAATCACGTTGTGGATCATGCACTGATCACGTGGCTGATCATACACTGATCACGTGGCTGACCTTGCACTTATCACGTGGCTGATCATACAGTGATTACATGAATGATCATGCACTAATCACGTTGTAGATTATGCACTGATCTCATGACTGTGCATGTATTGATCACGTGGCTGATCATGCAATGAACACGTAGCTGATCATACACTGATCACATTACTGATCATGCACTGTTCACGTGCCTGATCATTCACTGATCACGTGGCTGATCATGCACTGATCACGAAGCTGATCATTACATGATCACATAACTGTGCATGCACTGATCACGTGGCTGATCATGCACTGATCATGTGGCTGATCATACACTGATCACGTGGCTGAACATACTCTGATCACGTGGCTGATCAGGCACTGATCACGTGGCTGATCCTACTCTGAACATGAAGCTGAAAATACACTGATCACGTGACTTCATGCACTGATCACATGGCTATCATGCACTGATCACGTGTTTATCATGCACTGATCACGTGACTGCGCATTAACTGAACACACACCTGTTCATGTACTGTTTACGTGGCTAACATGCACTGATCACGTGGCTCATCATGCATTAATCACGTGAGTGATCATGCACTGATCTCGTTGCGTATCATGCACTGATCACATAACGGTGCATGAACTGATCACGTGAATGTTATACACTGATCAAGTGACAGATCATGTACTAATCAAGTGACTGATCATGCACTGATAACGTGGCTATCATGCACTGATCACGTGGCTGATAATGCACTGATCACTTGACTGATCATGCACTGATCACATGTCTGATTATGCACTACTCACGTGACTGATCACGTGACTGATCATGAGCCTGATCCTGCACTGATCACGGGCCTGTTCATGCACTGATCACGTGGCTTATCATACACTGCTCACGTGGCTGATCATGCACTAATCACGTTGTGGATGATGCACTGATCACGTGGCTGATCATACACTGATCACGTGGGTGATCATGAACTGATCACGTGGCTGATCATACACTGATCAAATGATTGATCATGCACTAATCACGTTGTGGATCATGCATTGATCACGTGGCTGATCAGGCACTGATCACGTGGCTGATCATACTCTGAACACGAAGCTGAAAATACACTGATCACGTGACTGCATGCACTGATCACATGGCTATCATGCACTGATCACGTGTCTATCATGCACTGATCACGTGACTGCGCATTAACTGAACACATCCCTGTTCATGCACTGTTTACGTGGCTATCATGCACTGATCACGTGGCTGATCATGCATTGGTCACGTGACTGATCATGCACTGATCACGTTGCGTATCATGCACTGATCACATGACGGCGCATGAACTGATCACGTGGATATTATACACTGATCAAGTGACAAATCATGCACTACTCACGTGATTGATCATGCACTGATCACGTGACTGATCATGCACTAGACACGTCGCTATCATGCACTGATCACGTGGCTGTTCATACAGTGATCACGTTACTGATCATGCACTGATCACGTGCCTGATAATTCACTGATCAGGAAGCTTATCATACTCCAATAACGTGAGTGTGCATGCACTGATCACGTGGCTGATCATGCACTAATCACGTTGTGGATGATACACTGATCACGTGGCTGATCATACACTGATCACATGACTGATCATGAACTAATCACGTTGTGGATCATGCACTGATCACGTGGCTGTTCTTGCACTTATCACGTGGCTGATCATACAGTGATTACATGACTGATCATGCACTAATCACGTTGTGGATCATGCACTGATCACATTAATGTGCATGCATTGATCATGTGGCTGATCATGCACTGATCACGTGGCTGTTCATGCACTGATCACGAAGCTGATATTACACTGATCACAGGACTGTGCATGCACTGATCATGTGGCTGATCATGCACTGATCATGTGGCTGATGATACACTGATCACGTGGCTGATCAGGCACTGATCACGTGGCTGATCGTACTCTGAACACGAAGCTGAAAATACACTGATCACGAGACTGCATGCACTGATCACTTGACTGCGCATGCACTGATCACGTGGATGATAATACGCTGATCACTTGACTGCTTATGCACTAAAAAAATGGCTGATCATGCACTGATCACATAACTGATCATGCACTGATCACATGACTGATCACGCACTGATTAATCATGTGCTGGTCACGTGGCTATCATGCACTGATCACTTGGCTGATCATACACTGATCACGTGACTGATCATGCATAGATCACGTGACTATCATGCACTGATCACTTGATTGTGCATGCAATAATCACGTGGATGATCACGCATTTATCACGTGGCTGATCATGCACTAATCACATGGCGGAACATGAACTGATCATGTGACTTAGCATGCAGTGATCTCATGTCTGAATGGTGCTGATCATGTGACTAATCAAGAACTGATCACGTGGCTATAATGCACTGATCACGTGACTGCGCATGCACTGATCATGTGGATGATCATACACTGATGACGTTACTGATCAGGCACTGATCACGTGACTGATCATTCACTGATCACGTGGCTATCATGCACTGATCACGTGTCTATCATGCACTGAACACGTGGCTGATCAAACACTGATCACGTGGCTGATCATACTCTGATCACGTGAGTGTGCATGCACTGATCACGTGGGTGATCATGAACTGATCACGTGGCTGATCATACACTGCTCACGTGGCTGATCATGCACTAATTACGTTGTGGATGATGCACTGATCACGTGGGTGATCATGAACTCTTCACATGGCTGATCATACACTGATCACATGAATGATCATGCACTAATCACATTGTGGATCATGCACTGATCACGTGGCTGATCATACACTGATGACGTGGCTGATCTTGCACTTATCACGTGGCTGATCATACAGTGATTACATGAATGATCATGCACTAATCACGTTGTAGATTATACACTGATCACATGACTGTGCATGTATTGATCACGTGGCTGATCATGCAATGAACACGTGGCTGATCATACACTGATCACATTACTGATCATGCACTGTTCACGTGCCTGATCATTCACTGATCACGTGGCTGATCATGCACTGATCACGAAGCTGATCATACCCTGATCACATAACTGTGCATGCAATGATCACGTGGCTGATCATGCACTGATCATGTGGCTGATCATACACTGATCACGTGGCTGAACATACTCTGATCACGTGGCTGATCAGGCACTGATCACGTGGCTGATCATACTCTGAACATGAAGCTGAAAATACACTGATCACATGACTGCATGCACTGATCACATGGCTATCATGCACTGATCACGTGTTTATCATGCACTGATCATGTCACTGCCCATTCACTGAACACATACCTGTTCATGCACTGTTTACGTGGCTATCATGCACTGATCACGTGGCTCATCATGCATTAATCACGTGACTGATCATGCACTGATCTCGTTGCGTATCATGCACTGATCACATGAAGGTGCATGAACTGATCACGTGAATATTATACACTGATCACGTGGCTGATCATACACTGATCACGTGCCTGATCATGCACTGATCACGTGCCTGATCAGGCACTGATTGCGTAACTTTGCATGCAGTGATCTCGTGTCTGAATTGTGCTGATCATGTGACTAATCAAGAACTGATCACGTGGCTATAATGCACTGATCACGTGACTGCGCACGCACTGAAAATATGGATGACCATACACTAATCACGTCACTGATCACGCACTGATCACGTAACTGATCATGCACTGATCACGTGGCTGATCCTGCACTGATCACGAAGCTGATCATAGTCTGATCACGTGAGTGTGCATGCACTGATCACGTGGCTGATCATGCACTAATCACGTTGTGGATCATGCACTGATCACGTGGCTGATCAGGCACTGATCACGTGGCTGATCATACTCTGAACACGAAGCTGAAAATACACTGATCACGTGACTGCATGCACTGATCACATGGCTATCATGCACTGATCACGTGTCTGTCATGCACTGATCACGTGACTGCGCATTAACTGAACACATACCTGTTCATGCACTGTTTACGTGGCTATCATGCACTGATCACGTGGCTGATCATGCATTGGTCACGTGACTGATCATGCACTGATCACGTTGCGTATCATGCACTGATCACATGACGGCACATGAACTGATCACGTGGATATTATACACTGATCAAGTGACAAATCATGCACTAATCACGTGACTGATCATGCACTGATCACGTGGCTATCATGCACTGATCACGTGACTATTCATGCACGAGACACGTCGCTATCATGCACTGATCACGTGACTGTTCATACAGTGATCACGTGACTGATCATGCACTGATCACGAAGCTGATCATACATCAATCACGTGAGTGTGCATGCACTGATCACGTGGCTGATCATGCACTGATCACGTGGCTTATCATACACTGCTCACGTGGCTGATTATGCACTAATCACGTTGTGGATGATGCACTAATCACGTTGTGGATGATGCACAGATCACGTGGCTGATCATACACTGATTACGTGGGTGATCATGAACTGATCACGTGCTGATCATACACTGATCACATGAATGATCGTGCACTAATCACGTTGAGGATCATGCACTGATCACGTGGCTGATCAGGCACTGATCACGTGGCTGATCATACTCTGAACACGAAGCTGATAATACACTGATCACGTGACTGCATGCACTGATCACATAGCTATCATGCACTGATCACGTGTCTATAATGCACTGATAATGTGACTGCGCATTAACTGAACACATACCTGTTCATGCACTGTTTACGTGGCTATCATGCACTGATCACGTTGCTGATCATGCATTGGTCACGTGACTGATCATGCACTGATCACGTTGCATATCATGCACTGATCACATGACTGCGCATGCCATGATCACGTGACTGATCATGCACTGATCACGTTGCGTATCATGCACTGATCACATGACGGTGCATGAACTGATCACGTGGATATTATACACTGATCAAGTGACAAATCATGCACTAATCACGTGATAGATCATGCACTGATCACGTGGCTAACATGCACTGATCACGTGACTGATCATGCACTAGACACGTCGCAATCATGCACTGATCACGTGGCTGTTCATACAGTGATCACGTGACTGATCATGCACTGATCATGTTCCTGATCATGCACTGATCACGAAGCTGATCATACTCCAATCACGTGAGTGTGCATGCACTGATCACGTGGCTGATCATGCACTGATCACGTGGCTGATCATGCACTGATCACGTGACTGACCATGCACTGATTACGTGGCTATCATGCACTGATCACGAGGCTGATCATGCACTGTTAACCCGGCTATAATACACTGATCTCGTGACTGATCATGCATTCTTCACGTGCCTGATCATGCACTGATCACGTGGCTGATCTTGCACTGATCACGTGGCTGATAATGCACTGATCACTTGACTGATCATGCACTGATTACGTGTCTGATCATGCACTACTCACGTGACTGATCATGGACTGATCACGTGACTGATCATGCACTGATCATGAGCCTGATCATGCACTGATCACGGGCCTGTTCATGCACTGATCACGTGGCTGATCCTGCACTGATCACGAGCCGGATCATACACTGATCACGTCAGTGTGCGTGCACTGATCACGTGACTGATTATGCACTGATCACATAGCTATCATGCACTGATCACATGACTTCGAATGCCATGATCACGTGACTGATCATGCACTGATCACGTGGCTATCATGCACTGATAATGTCGCTTATCATACATTGATCACCAAAATAATCATGCACTGATCACGTGGCAATCTTGCTCTGATCACGTGGTTGATCAGGCACTGATCACTTAGCTATCATGCACTGATCACATGACTGCGCAAGAACTGATCACTTAGATATCATACACAGGACACGTGACAGATCATGCACTGATCACGTGACTGATCATGCACTGATCTGGTGGCTATCATGCATTGATCACGTGGTTGATCATACACTGATCATGTGACTGATCATGCACTGATCACCTGGCTATCAGGCACTAATCACGTAGCTGATCTGGAACAGATCACGTGACTAATCATGCAGTGATCACGTCGCTATCATGCACTGATCTCGAAATTGCACATGCACTGATCATATGGATGATCACACACTGATCACTTGACAGATTATGCACTGAACACGTGACTTATCATGCACTGATCACGTGACTGCACATGCACTGATCATGTGACTGAGCATGCACTGATCACGTAGCTAATCATGCACTGATCACGAAGTTGATCATACCCTGATCACGTGAGAGTGCATTCACTGATCACGTGGCGGATCATGCAATGATCACGTGGCTGATCATGCACTGATCACGTAGTTCTCATGCACTGATCACATGTCAATCATGCCCAGATCCCGTGGCTGATCATGCACTGATCGCCTGACTGATCATGCACTAGTCACCTGGCTCTCATGCCTAATCCCGTGGCTGATCATACACTGACCACGTGACTGATCATGCACTGATCACGTGGCTGATCATGCACTGATCTCCAAGCTGATCATACACTGATCACGTGAGTGTGCATTCAATGATCACATGGCTGATCATGCACTGATCACGTGGCTGAACATGCTCTGATCCCGTGGGTGATCATGCACTTATCACGTGGCTTATCATACACTGATCACGTGGCTGATCATGCACAAATCCCATTGCATATCATGCTCTGATCAGGTTGCTATCATGTACTGATCACGTGGCTGATCATACAGTGATCACGTGACTGACCATGCACTGATTACGTGGCTATCATGCACTGATCACGTGGCTGATCATGCACTGTTAACCTGGCTATAATACACTGATCTCGTGACTGATCATGCATTCTTCACGTGCCTGATCATGCACTGATCACGTGGCTGATCCTGCACTGATCACGTGGCTGATAATGCACTGATCACTTGACTGATCATGCACTGATCACGTGTCTGATCATGCACTGCTCACGTGACTGATCATGGATTGATCACGTGACTGATCATGCACTGATCATGAGCCTGATCATGCACTGATCACGGGCCTGTTCATGCACTGATCACGTGGCTGATCCTGCACTGATCACGAGGCTGATCATACACTGATCACGTGACTGTGTATGCAATGATCACTTGGCTGATCATGTACTGATCACGTGGCTGATCATGCACTGATAACCTGGCTATCATGCACTGATCACGTGAGTCATCATGCAATCTTCTCGTGCATGATCATGCACTGATCACGTGTCTTAGCATGCACTAACCATGTTGCTGATCATGCAATCGTCAGGTGCCTATCATGCACTCATGCACTGATCACGGGCCTGTTCATGCACTGATCACCAAGCTGATCATACTCTGATCACGTGAGTGTGCATGCACTGATCACGTGGCTGATCATGCACTGATCACGTGGGTGATCATGAACTGATCACGTGGCTTATCATACACTTCTCACGTGGCTGATCATGCACTAATCACGTTGTGGATGATGAACTGATCACGTGGCTTATCATACACTGCTCACGTGGCTGATCATGCACTAATCACGTTGTGGATGATGCACTGATCACGTGGCTGATCATACACTGATCACATGGGTGATCATGCACTGATCACGTGGCTGATCATGCACTGATCACGTGGGTGATCATGAACTGATCACGTGGCTTATCATACACTGCTCACGTGGCTGATCATGCACTAATCACGTTGTGGATGATGCACTGATCACGTGGCTGATCATACACTGATCACGTGGGTGATCATGAACTGATCACGTGGCTGATCATACACTGATCACATGAATGATCATGCACTAATCACGTTGTGGATAATGCACTGATCACGTGGCTGATCAGGCACTGATCACGTGGCTGATCATACTCTGAACACGAAGCTGAAAATACACTGATCACGTGACTGCATGCACTGATCACATGGCTATCATGCACTGATCACGTGTCTGTCATGCACTGATCACGTGACTGGGCATTAACTGAACACATACCTGTTCATGCACTTTTTACGTGGCTATCATGCACTGATCACGTGGCTGATCATGCATTGGTCACGTGACTGATCATGCACTGATCACGTTGCGTATCATGCACTGATCACATGACGGCACATGAACTGATCACGTGGATATTATACACTGATCAAGTGACAAATCATGCACTAATCACGTGACTGATCATGCACTGATCACGTGGCTATCATGCACGAGACACGTCGCTATCATGCACTGATCACGTGGCTGTTCATACAATGATCACGTGACTGATCATGCACTGATCACGAAGCTGATCATACATCAATCACGTGAGTGTGCATGCACTGATCACGTGGCTGATCATGCACTAATCACGTTGTGGATGATGCACTGATCACGTGGCTGATCATACACTGATCACATGACTGATCATGAACTAATCACGTTGTGGGTCATGCACTGATCACGTGGCTGTTCTTGCACTTATCACGTGGCTTATCATACAGTGATTACATGACTGATCATGCACTAATCACGTTGTGGATCATGTACTGATCACATGAATGTGCATGCATTGATCATGTGGCTGATCATGCACTGATCACGTGACTGATCATGCACTGATCACGTGACTTAGCATGCAGTGATCTCGTGTCTGAATGGTGCTGATCATGTGACTAATCAAGAACTGATCACGTGGCTATAATGCACTGATCACGTGACTGCGCATGCACTGATAATGTGGATGGTCATACACTGATCACGTCACAGATCACGCACTGATCACGTGACTGATCATGGACTGATCACGTGGCTGATCATGCACTGATCACGAAGCTGATCATAGTCCAATGACGTGAGTGTGCATGCACTGATCACGTGGCTGATAATGCACTGATCACTTGACTGATCATGCACTGATCATGATTCTGATCATGCACTGATCACGGGCCTGTTCATGCACTGATCACGTGGCGGATCCTGCACTGATCACGAGGCTGATCATACACTGATCACGTGACTGTGCATGCAATGATCACTTGGCTGATCATGTACTGATCACGTGGCTGATCATGCACTGATCACGTGACTGATTATGCACTGATCACATAGGTATCATGCACTGATCACATGACTTCGCATGCCATGATCACGTGACTGATCATGCACTGATCACGTGGCTATCATGCACTGATAATGTGGCTTATCATACATTGATCACCTAAATAATCATGCACTGATCACGTGGCAATCTTGCTATGATCACGTGGTTGATCAGGCACTGATCACTTAGCTATCATGCACTGATCACATGACTGCTCAAGAAGTGATCACTTAGATATCATACACAGGACACGTGACAGATCATGCACTGATCACGTAACTGATCATGCACTGATCTGGTGGCTATCATGCATTGATCACGTGGTTGATCATACACTGATCACGTGACTGATCATGCACTGATCACCTGGCTATCATGCACTAATCACGTAGCTGATCTGGAACAGATCACGTGACTAATCATGCAGTGATCACGTCGCTATCATGCACTGATCTCGAGATTGCGCATGCACTGATCATATGGATTATCACACACTGATCACGTGACAGATCATGCACTGAACACGTGACTTATCATGCACTGATCACGTGACTGCACATGCACTGATCATGTGACTGAGCATGCACTGATCACGTAGCTGATCATGCACTGATCACGAAGTTGATCATACACTGATCATGTGACTGAGCATGCACTGATCACGTAGCTGATCATGCACTGATCACGAAGTTGATCATACACTGATCACGTGAGTGTGCATGCACTGATCACGTGGCAGATAATGCAATGATCACGTGGCTGATCATGCTCTGATCACGTAGCTCTCATGCACTGATCACATGTCAATCATGCCCGGATCCCGTGGCTTATCATGCACTGATCGCCTGACTGATCATGCACTAGTCACCTGGCTATCATGCACTAATCCCGTGGCTGATCATACACTGACCACATGACTGATCATGCACTGATCACGTGGCTGATCATGCACTGATCTCGAAGCTGATCATACACTGATCACGTGAGTGTGCATGCAATGATCACATGGCTGCTCATGCACTGATCACGTGGCTGAACATGCTCTGATCCCATGGGTGATCATGCACTTATCATGTGGCTTATCATACAGTGATCACGTTGCTGAACATGCACTAATCACGTTGTGGATCATGCACTGATCACGTGGCTGATAATGCACTGATTACGTGACTGATCATACACTGATCACGTGGGTGATCATGCACTGATCCCGTGGCTGATCATGCACTAATCACTTTGTGGATCATGCACTGATTACGTGGCAGATCATACACTGATCACATAAACTGATCATGCACTGATCACGTGCCTGATCATGCACTGATCACGGGGCTGATCATGCACTGATCACGTGGCTGATCATGCACTGATCTCGAAGCTGATCATACACTGATCACGTGAGTGTGCATGCAATGATCACATGGCTGATCATGCACTGATCACGTGGCTGAACATGCTCTGATCCCGTGGGTGATCATGCACTTATCACGTGGCTTATCATACAGTGATCACGTTGCTGAACATGCACTAATCACGTTGTGGATGATGCACTGGTCACGTGGCTGATCATACACTGATCACATGACTGATTATGCACTAATCACGCTGTGGATCATGCACTGATCACGTGGCTGATAATACACTGATTACGTGGCTGATCATACACTGATCACGTGGCTGATCATGCACTGATCACGAAGCTGATCATGCAATGATCACGTGGCTGATCATACACTGATCACGTGGCTGCTCATATACTGATCACATGGCTGATCATGCACTGATCACGTTGTGGATGATGCACTGATCACGTGGCTGATATGCACTGATCACGTGGCTGATCATGCACTGATGACGAAGCTGATCATGCAATGATCACGTGGCTGATCATACACTGATCACGTGGCTGCTCATATACTGATCACATGGCTGATCATGCACTGATCACGTTGTGGATGATGCACTGATCACGTGGCTGAGCATACACTGATCACGTGGCTGGTCTTGCACTTATCACGTGGCTGATCACACAGAGATTACATGACTGATCATGGACTAATCACGTTGTGCATCATGCACTGATCACGTGACTGATCATGCACTAGTCACGTGGCTATCATGCACTGATCACATGGCTGAACATACACTGATCACGTGACTGATCATGCACTGATCACGTGCCTCATCATGCACTGATCACGAAGCTGATCATACTCTGATCACGTGAGTGTGCATGCACTGATCACGTGGGTGATCATGAACTGATCACGTGGCTTATCATACACTGCTCACGTGGCTGATCATGCACTAATTACGTTGTGGATGATGCACTGATCACGTGGCTGATCATACAGTGATCACGTGGGTGATCATGAACAGATCACGTGGCTGATCTTGCACTTATCACGTGGCTGATCATACATTGATTACACGAATGATCATGCACTAATCACGTTGTGGATCATGCACTGATCACGTGGCTGATCATACACTGATCACGTGGCTGACCTTGCACTTATCACGTGGCTGATCATACAGTGATTACATGAATGATCATGCACTAATCACGTTGTAGATTATGCACTGATCTCATGACTGTGCATGTATTGATCACGTGGCTGATCATGCAATGAACACGTAGCTGATCATACACTGATCACATTACTGATCATGCACTGTTCACGTGCCTGATCATTCACTGATCACGTGGCTGATCATGCACTGATCACGAAGCTGATCATTGCATGATCACATAACTGTGCATGCACTGATCACGTGGCTGATCATGCACTGATCATGTGGCTGATCATACACTGATCACGTGGCTGAACATACTCTGATCACGTGGCTGATCAGGCACTGATCACGTGGCTGATCCTACTCTGAACATGAAGCTGAAAATACACTGATCACGTGACTGCATGCACTGATCACATGGCTATCATGCACTGATCACGTGTTTATCATGCACTGATCACGTGACTGCGCATTAACTGAACACACACCTGTTCATGCACTGTTTACGTGGCTAACATGCACTGATCACGTGGCTCATCATGCATTAATCACGTGAGTGATCATGCACTGATCTCGTTGCGTATCATGCACTGATCACATAACGGTGCATGAACTGATCACGTGAATGTTATACACTGATCAAGTGACAGATCATGTACTAATCAAGTGACTGATCATGCACTGATAACGTGGCTATCATGCACTGATCACGTGGCTGATAATGCACTGATCACTTGACTGATCATGCACTGATCACATGTCTGATTATGCACTACTCACGTGACTGATCACGTGACTGATCATGAGCCTGATCATGCACTGATCACGGGCCTGTTCATGCACTGATCACGTGGCTTATCATACACTGCTCACGTGGCTGATCATGCACTAATCACGTTGTGGATGATGCACTGATCACGTGGCTGATCATACACTGATCACGTGGGTGATCATGAACTGATCACGTGGCTGATCATACACTGATCAAATGATTGATCATGCACTAATCACGTTGTGGATCATGCATTGATCACGTGGCTGATCAGGCACTGATCACGTGGCTGATCATACTCTGAACACGAAGCTGAAAATACACTGATCACGTGACTGCATGCACTGATCACATGGCTATCATGCACTGATCACGTGTCTATCATGCACTGATCACGTGACTGCGCATTAACTGAACACATACCTGTTCATGCACTGTTTACGTGGCTATCATGCACTGATCACGTGGCTGATCATGCATTGGTCACGTGACTGATCATGCACTGATCACGTTGCGTATCATGCACTGATCACATGACGGCGCATGAACTGATCACGTGGATATTATACACTGATCAAGTGACAAATCATGCACTACTCACGTGATTGATCATGCACTGATCACGTGACTGATCATGCACTAGACACGTCGCTATCATGCACTGATCACGTGGCTGTTCATACAGTGATCACGTTACTGATCATGCACTGATCACGTGCCTGATAATTCACTGATCAGGAAGCTTATCATACTCCAATAACGTGAGTGTGCATGCACTGATCACGTGGCTGATCATGCACTAATCACGTTGTGGATGATGCACTGATCACGTGGCTGATCATACACTGATCACATGACTGATCATGAACTAATCACGTTGTGGATCATGCACTGATCACGTGGCTGTTCTTGCACTTATCACGTGGCTGATCATACAGTGATTACATGACTGATCATGCACTAATCACGTTGTGGATCATGCACTGATCACATTAATGTGCATGCATTGATCATGTGGCTGATCATGCACTGATCACGTGGCTGTTCATGCACTGATCACGAAGCTGATATTACACTGATCACAGGACTGTGCATGCACTGATCATGTGGCTGATCATGCACTGATCATGTGGCTGATGATACACTGATCACGTGGCTGATCAGGCACTGATCACGTGGCTGATCGTACTCTGAACACGAAGCTGAAAATACACTGATCACGAGACTGCATGCACTGATCACTTGACTGCACATGCACTGATCACGTGGATGATAATACGCTGATCACTTGACTGCTTATGCACTAAAAAAATGGCTGATCATGCACTGATCACATAACTGATCATGCACTGATCACATGACTGATCACGCACTGATTAATCATGTGCTGGTCACGTGGCTATCATGCACTGATCACTTGGCTGATCATACACTGATCACGTGACTGATCATGCATATATCACGTGACTATCATGCACTGATCACTTGATTGTGCATGCAATAATCACGTGGATGATCACGCATTTATCACGTGGCTGATCATGCACTAATCACATGGCGGAACATGAACTGATCATGTGACTTAGCATGCAGTGATCTCATGTCTGAATGGTGCTGATCATGTGACTAATCAAGAACTGATCACGTGGCTATAATGCACTGATCACGTGACTGCGCATGCACTGATCATGTGGATGATCATACACTGATGACGTTACTGATCAGGCACTGATCACGTGACTGATCATTCACTGATCACGTGGCTATCATGCACTGATCACGTGTCTATCATGCACTGAACACGTGGCTGATCAAACACTGATCACGTGGCTGATCATACTCTGATCACGTGAGTGTGCATGCACTGATCACGTGGGTGATCATGAACTGATCACGTGGCTGATCATACACTGCTCACGTGGGCTGATCATGCACTAATTACGTTGTGGATGATGCACTGATCACGTGGGTGATCATGAACTCTTCACATGGCTGATCATACACTGATCACATGAATGATCATGCACTAATCACGTTGTGGATCATGCACTGATCACGTGGCTGATCATACACTGATGACGTGGCTGATCTTGCACTTATCACGTGGCTGATCATACAGTGATTACATGAATGATCATGCACTAATCACGTTGTAGATTATACACTGATCACATGACTGTGCATGTATTTATCACGTGGCTGATCATGCAATGAACACGTGGCTGATCATACACTGATCACATTACTGATCATGCACTGTTCACGTGCCTGATCATTCACTGATCACGTGGCTGATCATGCACTGATCACGAAGCTGATCATACCCTGATCACATAACTGTGCATGCACTGATCACGTGGCTGATCATGCACTGATCATGTGGCTGATCATACACTGATCACGTGGCTGAACATACTCTGATCACGTGGCTGATCAGGCACTGATCACGTGGCTGATCATACTCTGAACATGAAGCTGAAAATACACTGATCACATGACTGCATGCACTGATCACATGGCTATCATGCACTGATCACGTGTTTATCATGCACTGATCACGTCACTGCCCATTCACTGAACACATACCTGTTCATGCACTGTTTACGTGGCTATCATGCACTGATCACGTGGCTCATCATGCATTAATCACGTGACTGATCATGCACTGATCTCGTTGCGTATCATGCACTGATCACATGAAGGTGCATGAACTGATCACGTGAATATTATACACTGATCACGTGGCTGATCATACACTGATCACGTGCCTGATCATGCACTGATCACGTGCCTGATCAGGCACTGATTGCGTAACTTTGCATGCAGTTATCTCGTGTCTGAATTGTGCTGATCATGTGACTAATCAAGAACTGATCACGTGGCTATAATGCACTGATCACGTGACTGCGCACGCACTGAAAATATGGATGACCATACACTGATCACGTCACTGATCACGCACTGATCACGTGACTGATCATGCACTGATCACGTGGCTGATCCTGCACTGATCACGAAGCTGATCATAGTCTGATCACGTGAGTGTGCATGCACTGATCACGTGGCTGATCATGCACTAATCACGTTGTGGATCATGCACTGATCACGTGGCTGATCAGGCACTGATCACGTGGCTGATCATACTCTGAACACGAAGCTGAAAATACACTGATCACGTGACTGCATGCACTGATCACATGGCTATCATGCACTGATCACGTGTCTGTCATGCACTGATCACGTGACTGCGCATTAACTGAACACATACCTGTTCATGCACTGTTTACGTGGCTATCATGCACTGATCACGTGGCTGATCATGCATTGGTCACGTGACTGATCATGCACTGATCACGTTGCGTATCATGCACTGATCACATGACGGCACATGAACTGATCACGTGGATATTATACACTGATCAAGTGACAAATCATGCACTAATCACGTGACTGATCATGCACTGATCACGTGGCTATCATGCACTGATCACGTGAAATATTCATGCACGAGACACGTCGCTATCATGCACTGATCACGTGGCTATTCATACAGTGATCACGGTGACTGATCATGCACTGATCACGAAGCTGATCATACATCAATCACGTGAGTGTGCATGCACTGATCACGTGGCTGATCATGCACTGATCACGTGGCTTATCATACACTGCTCACGTGGCTGATTATGCACTAATCACGTTGTGGATGATGCACTAATCACGTTGTGCGATGATGCACAGATCACGTGGCTGATCATACACTGATTACGTGGGTGATCATGAACTGATCACGTGCTGATCATACACTGATCACATGAATGATCGTGCACTAATCACGTTGAGGATCATGCACTGATCACGTGGCTGATCAGGCACTGATCACTTGGCTGATCATACTCTGAACACGAAGCTGATAATACACTGATCACGTGACTGCATGCACTGATCACATAGCTATCATGCACTGATCACGTGTCTATAATGCACTGATAATGTGACTGCGCATTAACTGAACCACATACCTGTTCATGCACTGTTACGTGCTATCATGCCACTGATCACGTTGCTGATCATAGCATGGTCACGGTGGACTGATCATGCACTGATCACGTTGCGTATCATGCACTGATCACATGACTGCGGCATGCCATGATCCACGTGAATCTGATCATGCACTGATCACGTTGCGTATCATGCACTGATCGACATGACGGTGCATGAACTGATCACGTGGATATTATACACTGATCAAGTGACAAATCATGCACTAATCACGTGACAGATCATGCACTGATCACGGCTAACATGCACTGATCACGTGACTGATCATGCACTAGACACGTCGCAATCATGCACTGATCACGTGGCTGTTCATACAGTGATCACGTGACTGATCATGCACTGATCATGTTCCTGATCATGCACTGATCACGAAGCTGATCATACTCCAATCACTGAGTGTGCATGCACTGATCACGTGGCTGATCATGCACTGATCACGTGGCTGATCATGCACTGATCATGTGTCTGATCATGCACTGATAAAGTGGTTGATCATGCACTGATCACGTGGCTGAGCATGCACAAATCCCATTGCATATCATGCTCTGATCAGGTTGCTATCATGTACTGATCACGTGGCGATCATACAGTGATCACGTGACTGACCATGCACTGATTACGTGGCTATCATGCACTGATCACGTGGCTGATCATGCACTGTTTAACCCGGCTATAATACACTGATCTCGTGACTGAATCATGCATTCTTCACGTGCCTGATCATGCACTGTCACTTGCACTGATCACGTGGCTGATAATGCACTGATCCTTGACGATCAGCACTGATCACGTGCTGATCATGCACTCTCACGTGACTGATCATGATGAACTACTGATCATGCACTGATCATGAGCCTGATCATGCACTGATCACGGGCCTGTTCATGCACTGATCACGTGCCTGATCCTGCACTGATCACCAGCCGGATCATACACTGATCACGTAAGTGTGCATGCACTGATCACGTGACTGATTATGCACTGATCACATAGCTATCATGCACTGATCACATGACTTCGAATGCCATGATCACGGTGACTGATCATGCACTGATCACGTGGCTATCATGCACTGATAATGTCGCTTATCATACATGATCACCAAATAATCATGCACTGATCACGTGGCAATCTTGCTCCTGATCACGTGGTTGATCAGGCACTGATCACTTAGCTATCATGCACTGATCACATGACTGCCAAGAACTGATCACTTAGATATCATACACAGGAACACGTGACAGATCATGCACTGATCACGTGACTGATCATCGCACTGATCTGGTGGCATATCATGCATTGGATCACAGTGCGTTGATCATACACTGATCATGTGACTGATCATGCACTGATCACCTGGCTATCAGGCACTAATCACGTAGCTGATCTGGAACAGATCACGTGACTAATCATGCAGTGATCACGTCGCTATCATGCACTGATCTCGAAATTGCACATGCACTGATCATATGGATGATCACACACTGATCACTTGACAGATTATGCACTGAACACGTGACTTATCATGCACTGATCACGTGACTGCACATGCACTGATCATGTGACTGAGCATGCACTGATCACGTAGCTAATCATGCACTGATCACGAAGTTGATCATACCCTGATCACGTGAGAGTGCATTCACTGATCACGTGGCGGATCATGCAATGATCACGTGGCTGATCATGCACTGATCACGTAGTTCTCATGCACTGATCACATGTCAATCATGCCCGGATCCCGTGGCTGATCATGCACTGATCGCCTGACTGATCATGCACTAGTCACCTGGCTCTCATGCCTAATCCCGTGGCTGATCATACACCGACCACGTGACTGATCATGCACTGATCACGTGGCTGATCATGCACTGATCTCCAAGCTGATCATACACTGATCACGTGAGTGTGCATTCAATGATCACATGGCTGATCATGCACTGATCACGTGGCTGAACATGCTCTGATCCCGTGGGTGATCATGCACTTATCACGTGGCTTATCATACACTGATCACGTGGCTGATCATGCACAAATCCCATTGCATATCATGCTCTGATCAGGTTGCTATCATGTACTGATCACGTGGCTGATCATACAGTGATCACGTGATGACCATGCACTGATTACGTGGCTATCATGCACTGATCACGTGGCTGATCATGCACTGTTAACCTGGCTATAATACACTGATCTCGTGACTGATCATGCATTCTTCACGTGCCTGATCATGCACTGATCACGTGGCTGATCCTGCACTGATCACGTGGCTGATAATGCACTGATCACTTGACTGATCATGCACTGATCACGTGTCTGATCATGCACTGCTCACGTGACTGATCATGGATTGATCACGTGACTGATCATGCACTGATCATGAGCCTGATCATGCACTGATCACGGGCCTGTTCATGCACTGATCACGTGGCTGATCCTGCACTGATCACGAGGCTGATCATACACTGATCACGTGACTGTGTATGCAATGATCACTTGGCTGATCATGTACTGATCACGTGGCTGATCATGCACTGATAACCTGGCTATCATCCACTGATCACGTGAGTCATCATGCAATCTTCTCGTGCATGATCATGCACTGATCACGTGTCTTAGCATGCACTAACCATGTTGCTGATCATGCAATCGTCAGGTGCCTATCATGCACTCATGCACTGATCACGGGCCTGTTCATGCACTGATCATGTGGCTGATCCTGCACTGATTACGTAGCTGATCATATACTGATCACGTGACTGTGCATGCACTGATAACGTGGCTGATCATGCCCTGATCACGAGGCTGATCATGCACTGATCACATGGCTGATCATACACTGATCACTTGCCTGATCATGCACTAATCACGTTGCGGAACATGCACTGATCACGTGGCTGATCATACACTGATCACGTGGCTGATTATGCACTGATCACGTGGCTATTATGCAATGTTGACGTGGCTGATCATGCACTGACAACGTGACTGATTATGCACTGATCGCCTAGCTATAATGCACTGATCACATGACTGCGCATGTCATGATCATGTGACTGATCATGCACTAATCACGTTGCGGAACATGCACTGATACGTGGCTGATCATACACTGATCACGTGACTGAACATGCACTGATCACGTGCCTGATCATGCACTGATTGCGTAACTTCGCATGCAGTGATCTCGTGTCTGAATTGTGCTGATCATGTGACTAATCAAGAACTGATCATGTGGCTATAATGCACTGATCACGTGACTGGGCACGCAGGAAAATATGGATGACCATACACTGATCACGTCACTGATCACGCACTGATCACGTGACTGATCATGCACTGATCACGTGGCTGATCGTGCACTGATCACGTGGCTGATCATACTCTTATCACGTGAGTGTGCATGCACTGATCACGTGGCTGATCATGCACTGATCACGTGGCTGATCATGCACTGATCACGTGGGTGATCATGAACTGATCACGTGGCTGATCATGCACTGATCACATGAATGATCATGCACTAATCACGTTGTGGATCATGCACTGATCACGTGCTGATAAGGCACTGATCACGTGGCTGATCATACTCTGAACACGAAGCTGAAAATACAGAGATCACGTGACTGCATGCACTGATCACTTGGCTATCATGCACTGATCACGTGTCTATCATGCACTGATCACGTGACTGCGCATTAACTGAAAACATACCTGTTCATGCACTGTTTACGTGGCTATCATGCACTGATCACGTGGCTGATCATGCATTGGTCACGTGGCTGATCATGCACTGATCATGTTGTGGATGATGCACTGATCACGTGACTGCGCATGCACGGATCATGTGGATGATCATACACTGATGACATTACTGATCAGGCACTGATCACGTGACTGATCATTCACGGATCACGTGGCTATTATGCACTGATCACGGGACTGCACATGCAGTGTTCACGTAATTGTGGACAATGATCACGTGGCTATCATGCACTGATCACGTGGCTGATCATGCACTAATCACTTTGTGGACCATGCACTGATACGTGGCGGATCATACACTGATCACATGGACTGATCATGCACTGATCACCTGATGCACATGGCTGATCATGCACTGATCACGCAGATCATGCACTGATCATGATCACGTGCCTGATCATGCACTGATCCCGTGGCTGATCATGCACTGATCACGTTGCAGATCATGCACTCATCACGTGGCTGATCATACAGATCACGTGGCTGATCATGCACTGATCACATGTATGATCATACACTGATCACGTCGCTGACCATGCACAAATCCCATTGCATATCATGCTCTCATCAGGTTGCTATCATGTACTGATCACGTGGCTGATCATACAGTGATCACGTGACTGACCATGCACTGATTACGTGGCTATCATGCATTGATCACTTTGCTGATCATGCACTGTTAACCTGGCTATAATACACTGATCTCGTGACTGATCATGCATTCTTCACGTGCCTGATCATGCACTGATCACGTGGCTGATCTTGCACTGATCACGTGGCTGATAATGCACTGATCACTTGACTGATCATGCACTGATCACGTGGCTGATCATGCACTGATCACGAAGCTGATAATACTCTGTTCACGTGAGTGTGCATGCACTGATCACGTGGCTGATCATGCACTGATCACGTGACTGATCATGCACTGATCACGTGGCTGATCATGCACTGAT